>NC_064624.1:110948993-111252023 GCF_023898315.1 Schistocerca nitens
TGATCTGGTGAAGGGTTTGTGATTCTGGGTGGTTAGAAAGGAATCCTCTAGGTGGCATATGAATGAACTGGCAGAACATGGTGCCATACAAATGCCCTTTGATGTGCTGTAGATTTGTTTGTAGGCGGTGCCTTCAATGGAGAATTGTGGGTTAGAATCTAGTTGGTCATGGCGACCAGGTTGGGGCTGTAGGTTAGGAGAGAGTCAGACACTGGGAAAGGTACTGTTCATTAACAGAAAGCCATGGGTGTTGGGCGATTTAATCGTAGAGGAATGAATTTTCCATAAAATGTTGATGGCCACACACTGGAAAATTCAAAATCCTGCTAATCTCAGAAAAACTGAATCAAAGAGTGAGCTCTAACAGTAACTTCAGTATGTTTTAATTTGCCTGAAGCTGACAGTGACATTCTGCTATAATTACTTCTTTTATGATCACCAAACCTGTAAGCGTATGTTGTATGTTACAGACTTGTCATACTTGAGCCCGCACAGTTTAACTCTGATTATATTAACATTTAAATAATTTATTTGATACTAAATATTTAGAGTGGTAATGTGAAGATCTACTGGTTAAAGAGCACTGCAAACATTCCAACATTCTGTAATAATCCTTTTTTCCTTTTAGTATCAGCATTACCACTATTTCCTTTTTAGGGTTGCACATTACACTACCAACTGCTCCTTCATTTAATGGTAATAAAGCTCCTCAAAGGATTTCATCAACAACTCTTGGTCCCCTACCACTTCCCAATATTTAATACATTCTGAATACCTACTGACAAAACAAAAACAGATCAAGAACGCTAATATTGCTAACAATAACTTCGAGGATATAAAACCAATTAGATGAACAATAGCAAAAATTATACACCAGGAAAAAAATATTGTAGGTCATGAGTTTAGATTTCTCCATCAGGCACCATGACGAATAGACGGCCAAATATTGTCTTTGCGATAAATCCACATATATATCCCTCTTGTCTGTGAAAGCAACACTGGCCAACTTAAAAAAATTGACCACAAATATAGCATATGATCAATTCATCCAGCAAACCATACAACTGATCTACAAAAAAATTCTTCAAATGGCTCTGAGCACTATGGGACTCAACTGCTGTGGTTATCAGTCCCCTAGAACTTAGAACTACATGAACCTAACTAACCTAAGGACATCACACACATCCATGCCCGAGGCAGGACTCGAACCTGCGACCGTAGCAGTCGCACGGTTCCGGACTGCGCGCCTAGAACTGCGAGACCACCGCGGCCGGCACAACTGATCTACAGTAGTAGCTAAATCATCTGCACTCTAGCAAGTGGAGTCCACTCATATATTACTTTATCATATCCATTAATAATACCTCTCTCTAAAAAAGGAACAAATCTAGACATTAACAACACACCAAACTAAATCTCAAAGCAGGAAATTAATTTGTAACAAGTGATTTCTAACGTCACAACTCAAGAACATTTGACGGAAATACGGAAGCGTCCGATCCCACCCGTCTGCTTTGACCCATGACGTCACAAATATGGCGGAAACAAAAACAAACACACACACTTTCCACAAGAAGCCTAATGACACTAACGGGACAAGCGCGGCAAATGGGGTGTTTTGGGTGGGGGGGGGCAAACTAAATATAAACAAATTTAGACGCCTTGCGTAGCTACAACGTGTAAGTGAAGACAGCCATGTGTGAATATCCACCCACCTCCCCAGGGGTCGTAACCCCTGCAACCCATAGAAGATAAAGATGCTTCAGTAGCTGATTAGTGTTTTTAGTCTTTTTAAAAAAAAATCTCACAGGATAGAACGAATAGATCAGAAAGATAAATATAATAAACAAAAACAGAAATTCGAGGAAACAGATAATTAAAATAAGTCATAAGTGTTTTTAAATTTAAAAAAAAATCTCACGAGATAGAACGAACAGATCAGAAAAGTAAATAAAATAAGATAAAACAGGAGACAGCCACACTCAAGCCAAACTCTGCGCCGTCATGACGTCACACACGACAACACCCTTACGTCACGGGTCAAAGCCGACGCGTGGCATCGGACGCTTCTGTCGACCCCATTTGGCAATTTCCTAGTAGCCAGCAAACATGTGATCATTGACTACTGGGATGCCAACATCACACTAAAAATAAGCTGCAGAAATTTTGAAACATATTAAATATTAGAGAGCAGCATCATATACTACAAGACACCAATCCATTGCAAATATGTTGCACAGCCAACAGTCAACTTCGTTTGGTCAAGAAGCAAAACCAACAGCCAATACCAAATTTTTCATGTGACAAACAGGACATGTAATCTGCTTGTTTACACACCAAATTGCACAAAGAAATTAATGAAACAATGGTAAAAAACACAAGAAGCTATTTACCAAGGATTCTGATTCAGCATATATTTCATTCTTCTCTTTTTTCACCCAACTAGTTCCCTTGCAGTCCATGATTGCCCTCCTAAGCCACTGAAAAACAAGAAGGCAAAAGTGATATGTTTACAGTGTCATTATTCGACATGATGCACAGGCAGTATTTTCTGGCTGCAGCAAATGAGTCGATGCATGTGAAAAATTTAAAAATGGCTGAGGGACAAAGAACCTGACAAAATGAACTGATTGACAACTTGCTGGTTATGAGGACTCTGAAGTCTCACTGTCATTAGTGGAAAACAAAACTCAGTTTGAGAGAAAACAAAAACCCCCACACAATGGAAACAAATGTTTTCAGTTACTGCTGTTACTTAGCAGCATTTGCTTGTGGTAATCAGTCTTATTCTGAATATGGTAGCTGACTTATCTTTCTTTTTCCACATAAATTTCTACCTGTCATGTGAAGCAACTAAGATAAAGTGAGTTTACCAGACAAATCTGTTTACAGTAGACAGTTTTATGTATGAAGAATAAAAGATGAAAATGAGTCTCGAGCCATATCGAAGCCTGTCAATGTATCCTGCAATTTCCTTAATATATAGAATAATGTAAGAGGTTTATAATTATGTTCTTAGCAACGTATGCAAGGACAGAAAAGAATTAGTTCTCAATCATACTGGCAGCATTTTCAATCCATCTATAAACCCATATTTGCTCATGGTATTCAGAAAAGCAGAACATGAAAATCCACCCATACAGACAAAGCTTTATTTTTTTCAGTCAGTTTAGTATGTATTTTTAACAATTGTTTCCTTATACAGTCATCTATATTCAACATTATCAACTCAATACAGAGCAATGCTGCAATCGTTACCCAGTCACTAAAAAACACCCACTGCTGCCTGCACGTTGCATAGAAAAATAAATGATTCTTGGCTGTCAAGATTTAACGATTAAATTCCTCTAACAAGACTTAGTGAATTTACTTTCTCATAAGCGTCCCATGACAATGTTCTGTGGTTTTGGGATGCTTTCGTCGGTGGCAATTACACATTCCCATTAGGCCTTACAGAGTCGATTACATTTCCCATATCCTTCCATAGATTGAAATGTGCACATTACTACAAACAGCAGTTAACACTATTTACTAAACTATGGAGCACATAGGCACATTGAAAATCCATGGAAAACGCAACACAATGAATTCCCTCTACAGCATTCTCTTTCATACCAACATAACCAATCTCTGATACTCTGTATTAACGTGTGCTAACGAATCTGATGTATCGGCAGTACAACTGTTTGCGCTACAACCCGGACGAACTACAGATCAGATTACAGTAAACTCTTACTGTCCCTATTCCTTCCTCCACGAATATTGTTACCGAACTTCGCATGCACAACGCAAGTAAATATAACAATATGAATGCAGCGTGTGTGTGAACTTCATGAGGGCCTTTTTTCGTCAATCACTAAGTATTTCACATTGACCTTCACTTTCTCTAACCACCACAGCATATAGACACTTTTCCGGTAATTACAGACAACACATCAAAATTTCTGGCGGTTCTTTTGCTAAATCACGGGAAACATTTAGCAATTTTATCGGACTGAAGGAAAACAGCAAGCACATTACATACCCACACGTCGATCTGGTATTTTTCGGAATTGCCCAACAGCACAGGTACATAATGTGCGCTAATATGTTTGTTTAAACACTAGTCACCTCCTGCTCGCAATGCGGAAACACAAGCTCACTGAAAATAACAAGTGTTTGGTTCTGATACACATAACCTGAAATAATTACTTACGAAATTCTAAGGCTATCTCAAACCATAACCAGAAGCGCCAAAGATGATACAATAATTAAATGTGAAACAAACTTATCGTTCAAATGTGCCGAATAAATGAAATTGAACTAATATAATAATTGTACCAACAGTTGCTATAGCATCATTACAAGGCATTGGCAAACTACTTCATTCGAGGCAGTTAGCTGTAATGACTTAGTACCACACTCAGTATGTGTCTTTCCGTGATTTCCTGTCTCCACCATCTTACATATTACACAGAAAATACAACACAATACCGTACCAACGCATGACACGAACTACTAAGCTCTACAGTCATCTGCTGCTGTGGTCAAAGTCAATCAACGCGGAAGAAAGAACCTACCACGGAGGTCGTTCTAACATTCTTGGAATCAGAGCTGCATATCTGCTAGGAAAAAAATTAAAGTCGTTTGTTGGTTAATTTGGGGGAGGGGACCAAACAGTGAGGTCATCGGTCCCGTTGCTGAAGAAGTCGGCCGTGCCTTTTCAAAAGAACTGTCCTGGCATCTGCGTGAAGCGATTTAGGGAAGTCAGCCCTGCAGCCAGGCGACTAGCGCGAGTTTTGGTGTTCTCGTAAAGATAAGCCATTTTAGATTATAAAACATATAGATTAGTACTGATTACGTGGTAAATAGGTGTATTATTGTGCCGCTTAAGTGTACCATAAAAGGTTTCATTTTTCTTTACGTAATATAGCAGAAAACGCGAAAAGACCGTACAGTCGTATTTTCTGTTTACGTTCTGCTGCAGCAAATCTATAGAATTTCGTTTAGTTGTTCCTTGCTCTCTCCAGCAATTTAACTTATCGTACCTCTTCATTATTTAACTAGTATTTCCGGAAAGTAGCGTAAAGTTTAAGTTGTTGTTTCAGAAACTTTGCACTTTTGTTTTTGTTTACACACAGTTGCGTATAGGCCAAATTTGTGTAACCATATTTTCGTGTTTATCTGTAATTTAACTGACTTATTCTTAATAAACAATTACGTTTATCATGAGTGAAAAGTGCTTGACTTGCCGTACAATTGTTAGGTCGGGGCTTTGGTGTGATGGGTGCTGTACTTTTTTCCATGTGGGTGACTGTAGTGGCGTGGGAATAGGGGAAGTAAATGAGACTCATCAGTGGTTTTGTAGGATTTGTAGTAGAGATAGGAAGATACTAGAACAGGAGGGGAAAATTGCCGCCCTTCAGGCTGAGTTAGACAAGGCCAGGGGAGATCTTGACAGATTAAGGAGGGAGAAGGGTAAAGAGAGGTTGGAAGTGGCAACAGGCAACAGGAGGAACAGGCCTAGAACTTTGTCTGACAGCTTTATGGTGAATGTGGAAAATAGAATTGACCTGTTGCTTCAGTTAGAAGCTGGTGAGCCTCAAGCAGTTACAGGTGTAGACAGGGCACAACAAACTTTCAGCAGCAAATTGAAAAGTAAGAATGTAGGGAAATCAGTAAAGAGAAAGAAAGTGTTGTTGTTAGGTAGTTCCCATGGAAGAGGTGTTGGCCAACTGTTTCAGGATGAACTAGGATCAGAATACCAGGTCACCAATTTTTTTAAACCTAGTGCTGGTCTGGAGCAGGTGACAGTGGATTTAGGGTCACTTTGCAAAGTTTTCACTAAGGAAGACACCGTGGTTATAGTGGGTGGGGCAGGTAACAGTATTGACAGATCACCAGTAGGTGACCTGGCGAAGATTGCATCAGCATCAAAGCATACAAGTGTAGAGTTTGTATCTGTTCTTGGGCGCCATGACCGACCTCATTTGAACTCTTCTGTCAAGAGAGTTAATTTGGAGCTGGAACGGCTGCTCATGTCGGGTGCGGGGTCACACATTGGTGTGGTTCATGTTGATTCTCTCAGTAGGTGGGATTATACTAGGCATGGCCTTCACCTCAACAGGAATGGGAAGGGTAAATTGGCTGGGGAAATAGCAGGAAAGTTAAAGGCGGGAGGCACTGTCATGAGTGGTAAAATAGTAGTGGTTATAGGATTCAGAAAAGACCCTTTTCTAGGGTAGGGAGGACAGAAAGAAAGCAAATTTTAAGAGAGGTTAGAACTGAGACAAACCTTCAGTTTGAGAAAGAAATCAAAAAACATAATTCCAGATTATTACATCAGCATAAACAGCCATTGGTTAAGAATTTTCAACTGTCAGCAAATATTTTAACTCCAACCAATTTTAACTCAGTCAATGTGAAATGTCAGCTATCTTTATTGCATCAAAATATTAGAGGACTGAGAAATAAAATTAATGAATTAACTATCTGCATAGATGAATTAGAGTCTTCAAACCCAGCTGACATAATCTGCCTCTCTGAACATCATGTGGCCACTGGTATAGAAGTCTTAAGTGTTACAGGGTTTAGGTTAGCATCTCACTTTTGTAGATCAGAAATGGAGAAAGGAGGAGTTGCCACATTCATCAGGAACTGTCATAAATTTAAGAACATAGACATTCATAAATTTTGCCTAGAACAGCATATGTAAGCATGTGCAACAGAATTACAATTTCACAAAAAATCCTTCATAAAATTAAGTGTATATCGAGCACCTGCAGGTAACTTTAATCTGTTTGTAAACCACCTTGAAGCTGTACTGGCCCATTTAACAACCAAAAACAAAGAAATAGTGGTTGCTGGTGATTTCAATGTAGATTTCCTTAAAGACTCTCCCAATAAGAACTTATTTGGGTTAGTAACACTATCATTCAACTTAATTCCCACTGTAAAGTTCCCCACTAGGATAGCCACTTGCTCACAAACAGTCATTGATAATATTTTTATAGAAAAGTCCAATAGTCAATGGCCTCTCAGACCATGACATGTAGTTCCTTCCGTTAAATGTTAATACTGAACAGGATATAAAATCTGTTAAATCTGAGCTCAAGAGGGTAATCAGTAAGCCAAAAATTGATTATTTTAGGACACTCTCAGAGACATTCACTGGACTGATGTTTACAGTGCTCATGGCATGAATGAAAAATATAACATTTTTGCTAATAAAGTGCTTACCTTATTTGATCACTGCTTTCCCCCAAAACTTACCAAGGTTAGAGCAAAGTCTGCAAAGAAGCCATGGATTACTCGAGGAATAGGGGTATCTTGTAAAACAAAAAGAAAACTGTATCTGTCAATCCGAAACAGTTCTAATGTTGATGCTAAAGCACATTACAAGAAATACTGCAAAATATTAAAGACTGTAATACGGATGTCAAAGCAAATATATTACAAGGAAAAGATAGTCATATCAGATAACAAAATAAAGACAATATGGGATATAGTGAAGGAGGAGACCGGTAGAACCAGACATGAAGAGGAACAAATAGCATTAAGAGGAAATGATACATTGGTGACAAATGTGTATAGTCTAGCAGAACTTTTAACAGACATTTTATAACTGTTACTGAAAAGATGGGGTTGTCAGGTTCAGTAGATGCTGCTATGGATAACCTTAGACCAGACATATCAAGTAACTTCTATAATATGAATTTGACCCTCACTACCCCAACAGAAATAATGTCCATCATAAAATCTTTACAATCAGAAACATCTAGTGGGTATGATGAAATATCAACAAAGTTAAAGAATGTGATTCTGAGCTAAGTAACATATTAAGCTATCTGTGTAACCAGTCGTTTATCAGTGGAATATTTCCTGAGTGGCTCAAATATGCTGAAGTTAAGCCACTGTTTAAGAAGGGAGATAAAGAAATAGCATCAAATTTCTGTCCAATTTCACTGTCGCCAGCATTCTCAAAAATTTTCGAAAAAGTAATGTACAGTCGTCTTTATAACCATCTTATCTCAAATAACATACTGTCAAAGTCACAGTTTGGATTTCTAAAAGGTTCTGATATTGAGAAGGCTATCTACACTTACAGTGAAAATGTGCTTAATTCATTAGACAAAAAATTGGAGGCAACTGGTATATTTTGTGATCTGTCAAAGGCATTTGACTGTGTAAATCACAATATCCTATTAAGTAAACTAGAATATTATAGTGTAACGGGAAATGCTGCAAAATGGTTCATATCTTATATCTCTGGCAGGAAACAAAGGGTGTTATTAGGAAAGAGACATGTATCAAGCTATCAGGCATCATCCAACTGGGAACTAATTACATGTGGGGTCCCACAAGGTTCCATTTTGGGGCCCTTACTTTTTCTTGTGTATATCAATGACCTTTCATCAGTAACATTACCAGATGCCAAGTTTGTTTTGTTTGCCGATGATACAAACATTGCAATAAATAGCAAATCAAGTGTAGTCTTAGAAATATCAACCAATAAAATATTTGTGGACATTAATCACTGGTTCCTAGCCAATTCTTTGTCACTAAACTTTGAAAAAACACACTACATGCAGTTCAGAACTTGTAAGGGGTGTCCCAAGAGTATATGTCTAACATATGATGACAAGAAGATATAAGAAGTGGACAGTGTTAAATTCTTGGGATTACAGCTTCATAATAAATTCAACTGGGAGGAGCACACCACAGAACTGCTGAAGCGTCTTAACAAATCTCTATTTGCAATGCGAATTTTGTCAGACATAGGGGATATAAAAACGAAAAAGCTGGCATACTATGCTTACTTACATTCCATAATGTCATATGGGATTATTTTTTGGGGTAATTCATCAAGCCAAGCTAAAGTTTTGCGGGCACAAAAACGTGCAGTAAGAGTTATATGTGGTGTGAACTCAAGAACATCCTGCAGAAGCCTGTTTAGGGAACTAGGGATACTAACTACTGCTTCCCAATATATTTATTCCTTAATGAAATTTGTCATTAAAAATATATCACTTTTTCAAACCAAAAGCTCAATTCATGGAATCAATACTAGAAATAAGAATAATCTTCACAAGGATTTAAAGTCACTTAGTCTTCTACAAAAAGGTGTGAATTATTCAGGAACACACATTTTCAATAACTTGCCAGCAGCCATAAAAAGCTTAACAACCAATGAAATTCAGTTTAAGAGAAGCCTAAAGGAGTTATTGGTGGCCAAGTCCTTCTACTCAATTGATGAATTTCTTAGTAAAACCAACTGATTTGTATATAAGTACAACATAACTTCTGCATAATTTCAGTGCAGTAATGTGTTCACTGTAAATAAGTATTACAGTAGTTGTATTACATGTTTATTACCTTATAAATAAATAACAAACTTTTTTATTTTAAATTCAGTGCATTAGTATTTGTAAAATGACTCTTAGTGTTCATTAAATAATGACGATCATTCCACTTGGGACCTGTGGAATGGTACATTAGTTTACTTGTTTTAGTTGTAAATATTTGTCGTGTATTGTTGTTTTTCTGACATGTTCCACATCCTGGAGGACCTCCTCACTACGGATCAATTGGAATGAAAGTAAATCTAATCTAATCTAATGAAAACCCAATCAGGAAACCTGGACTCGGGTTTGAACCGTGGTCCTCTGGAATGCGAGTTCATTGTGCTATAACTGCGCCACCTCGCTGTTTCATGAAAGTCGTATGAGAAACTATGTGTTTTTCATTAATTTTTTCATAGTTGCAAGTATGGTTTCGGAATCTACAAATAATTCTACGGTATTTATGGATACTATGATCACACAAATTAAAAAAAAAAATTATTCACCCAATCGGCTATATAACAAAGCTTCAACTAAAACAATATTGCGAAAAATATATGCTGTACTTACTAAATTTTAAAAATAATACTACTAACGAAAACAGAGACTCTCAAGGCTTGAAGTGTAATGTGGAATGTATGATATGTCAGCTTAATACTGTCTTAAGGAACCATCTACCAGATTTTAAACAAATTTAAATAAAGCAATGCTTTATCCAATTTTAGCATTCAGAGAATCCCTCATCCCTAACTTCAGAGCATATCAACATGAACAAAAGCGCATGGCTGAGAGTTTTCTTAAGTTAATAGTGCTGAACATGAAATAGTTTGTAGTATTATCTTCGTTCATGATTTAAGCCCAGTGCACATGTGCAACTAATATGACACCCCAGATGATGGAATACTGGGGTGACTCCACAGTTAAATGAGTAAAGACACAGTTTTCAGTCACATGACAAAAATTAAGCAACATTTATCTTGCGAAATAAAGTTCAACTCCATTCTTCTTTGTGACTCCACTTACCAATCCCACCAGTGAATTGCGTCATTTGGCTGTGTCCTTTTGACAGAATTTTCTGGAAGTACAAGAACCATCACCAAAAATACAGAACTTTAGACATAAAGGTTGCTTAAATTATAGATGGCTGAGCCTGAAAATAACGGCAGTGAGAATTCTTGGGAAAATTTAAGAGTATATCGAAAGAATAGGCTAATGAGAAATTCGTTGCAATAGACAAAAAACTCAAAGCCACCATGATGGCAATTGAAGCTGCATGTGAGAATGTTTTGCTTGAACGAAAGTTTCCAAATCATACTGTATTCATTGGGGGAACTTTAGTAATTCCACAATCAATTGGGAAAATTACAGTTTTGTTAGTGATGGGTGTGGCAAGACACCCTGTGAGACATTACTAAATGGCTTCTCTGAAAACTATCTAGGACAGACAGTTAGGAACCTCTCTCATGATGAAAATATATTGTTTCTAATGGCAACAACAAACAGACCTGACCTCTTTGAGGATGTCCACATCAGTGAACATGATATGGTTGTGACAGCAATGACTCTCTTTATTTATTATTATTATTTAATTTATATGTTGTTCCAGTGATCCATGTTTTGGCCATAATGTATGGTAATACACAAAACAAAACAAAAACAGTAAACAGTAACTTAGGTCCCACTACAAAAAATACATTTTAGAGACAGATAAAAATTATAAAATAATAAGTGTTACAGAGAAATAGATATTACAAAATATATGTTTGCAATAAAAATATTCGGTATTACAAATACAAATTTGGGCATACATTTGCAATTTGCAGTACAAGAAATGTTAAACACTGTAGTTCAAGGACTCTTCTATTGTATAAAATGATCCTTGCAATAGGAACTGCCTTAAGGTTTTTTGAACAAGAGATCATCATCTACCAAACACTTAATTCTTGAAGGGAAGGCATTAAAAATCTTACAGCAACTGAAATGGCCTCCTTTCTGCACCATACTTAGATTTAGCTGTTCATTGTGGATATCGTGTTTCTTTCTAGTATTGTGACTGTGATGTGCACTATTCTTCAGCTTAACAGAGTACAAAGAATAACTAAAACAAGCATATATATATATATATATATATATATATATATATATATATATATGTGTGTGTGTGTGTGTGTGTGTGTGTGTGTGTGTGTGTGTGTGTTCAGTAAACTAGAAAAAAAATCAATAGTGTCATATCTCATTGAGGAACTGAAAGTTTAAGCACAGGGCAGCAGCATGTAGAGGAACGCTGGCCCAAGTTTAAAAGAATAGCTGAGCATGCACTGGATAGATATGTACCCAATAGAAGAGTTCATAATAGGAGGCACTCTCTACAGTATACAGTTATTATAAAGAAACTGCTAAACAAACAGAGACTACCATGTAATAGATGTAAAACAAAGCATAGAGCTGTAGCTAGAGAATTGCTGAATAAAACGCATTTGTCTGTCAAGAGATCAATTTGTGAGGCTTTCAATGGCTGCCGAAGCACAACATTGTCAAGTGTTCTGTCAGCTGCCCACGTCGAACATCGATGATGTGACTCTGAACTGGAGCTGTGAAGGAATAAACATAGCTGAACCCAGACCAGGCAGACCTCACGTACTGATGGGCAGGAATTGCCGGGCATTGTTGTCAAATAATATTTCACAAAACCCAAAGCAATTCTGGTGGTATGTAAAGGCTGTTAGTGGCACAAAAGTTAGTGTCCAGTCCCTAGCGAATGAAACAGGAACTGAAACAGAGAGTAGCAAAGCTAATTCTGAAATGCTTAACTTTGTTTTCAGATTTTCCATTGCAAAGAAAAACCCAGAAGAAATGCCCCAATTTACTCCTCATAGCACTGGAAAGACGAGGGAAATAAGTACTAGTGTCAGTGGTGCTGATAAACAACTGAAATAGTTATACTTGAATAAAGCTCGAGGGCCCAATGGAATCCCTGCCAGATTCTATACCGAATTTACAGCCGAGTTAGCCCCACTTCTAACTAAAATCTGTTGCAGATGCCTCAAACAAAACATGGTGCTTAGTAGTTGGAAGAAAGCACAGGATACATCCATCTATAAGAGGGTGGTAGAAGTGAACCACAAAATTACAGTCTCCAGTATCCTTGACATCGATTTGTTGTAGAATCTTATAACATATTCTGAGCTCAAACAGGATGAGGTATCTCGAACAGAATTACCTCCTCCATGCCAGCGAGCAACGATTTCGAAAATATCAGTCATTTGAAACCCAACTCATTCTTTTCTCACATGACATACTAAAATCTTTGAATCAAGGCATTCAGGTAGATGCACTATTTATTGATTTTCGAAAAGCATCTGACTCAGTACTACACCTGTGCTTGTTATCAAAAGTACGTTTGTATAGGGTATTAATTGAATTTTGCAACTGGATTGAGGAATTTTTGGTAGGGAGCGTGCAGCATGTTATTCGGATAGAGAGTCGTCGTTACGTGTAGTAATAACTTCACATGTGCCCCAGGGAAGTGTGTTAGGATCTTGCTATTCATAGCGTATATTAATGACCTTGCAGACAATATTAACAGTAACTTCAGACTTTTTGCTGATGATGCAGTTATCCACAATGAAGTACTGCCTGAAAGGAACTGTGTAAATTTTCAGTCAGATCGTCATAAGATTTCAAAGGCATGTAATAACTGACGACTTGCTTTAAATGATCAGAAACATAAAACTGTGCACTTCAACATTAAAAAGCGTAATATCCTATGACTATAATACCAATGAGTCACAGTTAGAATAGGCAAACCATAAAAATACCTGGGTGTAACACTTTGTAGCGATATGAGATGGCTTAGTCGCTGGGAAACCAGATGGTAGACTACAGTTCATTGGTAGAATAGTGGGGAAGTGCAATCAGTCTACAAAGGAAATTGTTTACAAATCAGTCATGTGATTGGTTCTAGCATATTGGCAAGTGTGTGGGACCCATACCAGATAGGACTAACACGGGATATTGAAAGTACACAGAGAACGGCAGCACAAATGGTCACAGGTTTGTTTGATCTTTGTGAGAGTTTCACAGAAATACTGAAGAAGCTGAACTGCACAATTTGAAGATAGACATAAACTATCCTGAGCAAGGCTACTAACAAAGTGTCATGAACCGACTTTGAATGACGACTCTGCGAATATATTACAACCCCTTGTGTATAGCTCACATAGGTATACTGAGGGCAAGATTACAATAATTACAGCACATGCAGAGGCGTTCAAACAGTCATGCTTCCCATGTTCCATGGGAATGAAATGGGAAGAAACACTAATAACTGGTATTTGGACATATCCTGTGCCATTCGCTTCAGGCTGCCTTACAGAGCATAGATGTAGATGTAGGTACACAGGAACTGTCTACAGTTGTCATTTAGTTGTGCCAAAAGCTAAAATAAGAATTAATCACTATGTCTAAATCATTGATCAAAACAAATTGTTAAAGTCTTAGAAGAGTGGCGTGTGTACAGATTTTCTGAAAATGTTTGGCACTACATGAAAAAAATTATACTTTAGAAACCTGTTATTTAATTTTATGTGTGTTTAAAAAAGCTGCTCACGGAAATTGACAATGGCTGGGAGAAAGATGTATTCACCACATGCCCCTCCATTTCCGCATCTGACGATGCCTAAGGACCAGGCGCGGCTGGGGAAGGCTGCGGTATTTATCGATCGGAACCAACATAGACCTAGGATTACGCTACAGATTAGTCTGACATAAACAACTAAGAATTCAGGGGGAGGGGGGTGGGCATATCACTCTCTACCCTTAATTTTACGTACTGTATCTTCTATAATCAGGTATTAAATATCATTAGAAGTTAACTTCGAGTTAAAATCTTTGGTTAGTGTTTCTAAACGTCATCATTACATTTTCTGACACTTTGCAGCAAATCATATGAAAAGACGCGTTTCGGAGAGATCTTTAATGCTATGAATATTAACTTTGCGGCTGCTTAATATTTTAAGTGTTTTCGGTTCTAAACTTAAGGCGTTTATTGTGGTTTACCTCCAAAGCTCGAAGTTTACGAGTTCGCATGACGATACTGTGATGTTTTGGTGACGTTACAGGTCTTGTGCGAGTAAAACTCACTAAAATCTTGCAAAATACACCCCGAAAAAGAAAGTTGCTAATATCACACGATATCAACAAAAGCAGTCAGCATCAGCAAGCAAGGAAAGTAAAGTAATGGGACAAATTTCGTGCGTTTTGTCCTTTAACCACTTATGAAACTCTCGCTAGATGGTAGTACTGTTATGTTACTGTAGTCTAGTGCACTCTGGCGGGATACTTGCAAACTCATTCTAAATGTGGATAAAATAGCCAATGGCAGAAACAAAACAACTATGTAAAATATTATAAAACAATAATACTAAACGTCGATTAATGACGCATCGAAGCACAGTAGAGATGTGCAGAGACAGAGATTGGATAGCAAAGTTTCGGCCACTCTACATTCCTTTATTACATAGATAGTGGAACGTGAAAAACGTGTGGTGGTTGGTATGACACCCTTAGGCTGCAAGCTCTGAGCCTTCGGGTCGCCCATAAAGAGCAGTACTATGTAGAAGCCAGGCCCCCAAACCGCTACTACATGCAGCTTACGGAAGTTCCAAGGCGTAGCCTAATCACTACTAACCGTTCGTAAAACATCTATCGATACAAACAGTTCCAAAACCGTTGACCTTCGTTTTTTTAATCGGAATGGGAAATATGCGAAATTCGTCCTGATAATTTAAATTACGTAATACGTTCTTGCGAAATTTACTTTAACATATATTTAGGGGCGGCTCCGCCTCAGAGCCTTTAATTACGAGCCGCGCCTGCTAAGGACTGGGGATGACATGACGGCCAGTCAGTAGTATTGAACCTTCAAGGCCTGTTTGGATGGTGTTTGTTTGTTCTTTGTGTTAGAAAAACAATCTGTATTTTCTTTAAAATATGTTGTGGTAATTTGCGAAAGTTGGGTAGAAATACTGTTGTTACTCTGTTTAGCCGGTGTGACAACAAGAAGATATGAAGTGTGGTATCATTCTGTAGGTTGGGTACAAGGTGAATACGCAGCAATTCTTACAACATGATCTGTGTGTTTTTCATTAAATTATTTCAATAGAAGCATTTATCAATTTCCTACTTTCGAAGCTGTTCATAGGCAAAGTTTTTGAGATAGCAGATATGAGCATAAATGGTTAATATATGTGGTGGAAATGTATCATAACCGTGGTATCTGGTACATGGGTAGGTTCTGGTTGTGTGTAAGTATGTGTAATTGAGTAATTAGTGGAAGGCGATTTGTAGTTTCACTGCAGTTCATTGAATTCTACAAATGTTGAAAATCAATGCAATATTTGAAAATGTGTTCAGATCATAGTACTGGCGACATACATTTGAGCATCTATCCAGTGAATTTCAGAAAGGAAGTAACAAAGGTTACTGATGGCAATATACTTTCAACTTGACTCTAGCTTTTAATACAGCAACATGGATATTCAATATTCGATTATATTATAGTGGACTTAAACAAAGCGTAACTCCAAAATTTATTATAGAGTAACATTAACGTTTTGTCATTTTTAACTGACATTGGGTGCAAGGATGAAAAAATATTAGCTCTCAAATGTGTCTTCTGGTCATAGTAAACAGCATCCAACAGAACATGCCGGAATTCAAAAATTTGTATTTCGCGACATGATATAAATATTGGGGAGATGACAGGTAAATGCCACATGTGAAATGTCGAAGTGTCATTTGAAGTTTCACTCGAACTTATAATGCATCTTTAATATGAGTATCTAATTTTTAAATAGTGTCCAATATGCAGCTCTACAACTATGCAACATTTGTTCTTGTTATTCGAAATTGGTTCACAGATAGAAATTTTATTATGATTGCTACATCTGAAAACTGCATCCTTTATCTAAGTACCCTAAAACTGTATTTTTTAGGACACTGTAGATGCACTATAACGCTGACATGCCAGTATCTATCACCTGCAGCTTCAGGCAAACTGGGTTTGCATCCAAAATTTGTGTTCCTCATCTTTAAATGGAGCTTGATACGTGATTCAAGAAGTACTCAAAATTTGTTTTTGTAGTTCAGAAATGATTTATAAAACAGTTTTCATGTTTGAATGGTAATACTTTTAAAGGTGAATTTGTAATTTCCATTTAATTCCTGTCTGAAATCCGTTTTGGTATCCTTTGCATTTTCTTTCATGTGTAATAAATTCTTGACTCAATCAATTCGAATGCCATGCTCTGTACTACTACATAATACCTGCCTAAATAATTTCAGTTGACACTGATGCTATATAGAAAACTGTGTAACTATGCAGAAATTGTAGCACCCTGATTACTGTGGCATCACTTAAGTGAAGCCACTTTTAACTATGTCATAAAAGACAAAGTCGTTTTAACTATTTGTCACTACTTTCCTTCACCCACACTAATTATTATCAGAAGTAAATCGAGCAATTGCTATTATGGTTTCAGTGATTCTGAAGCTAGTATGCAGTATTGTTAGCTTTGATATTTATACCAGTAAATTAGGATAATATGCAGATTCAGTTTTACACCATACCAAAGATCTCTACAAAAAGTGTCGGTTTTAGTACTGTTTGTTGTGCTACAGCCAGTACAACTGGCACTTATAAAGACTGACTTCTAAACATTATGTTGCAACTGTATAGTTGCAAATAAGTTATATTATAGCCTACTTAAAGGAAGTACTAGTTAATTTTATGTGCATTTAGAAAAATATCCTACGTATTCTTTGAAATGCAGAGAGATAGTTGTGAAAGTTTGACCACAATAATAATGCTACCGTACTTAAGCAAAAAAAGAAAAAGGGACGTGGAGCATGATTTCATTAATGGTGAGTACCAAGTAACTTTGACAACATCATGGGTGCTTTTATTCCAAAAAGCATGTGCCCTGACTGTGACTATATGGTGTGTATTTTAACAGCAATATAATATTAACTTTCTACATTTGGGGTTGCTAGCAATGAAACGTTTGGCGACTGCAGTTGTGGGCATGTCAATGTTAGTTTATACTGTTTATGATGTTCCATTATATGATGCACAGTTAAGATATCTGTCTGAGTAAGTAAGTATTATTGTATAATTAATGGAATGTGATTTGTAGTTGCACATTAGTGCACTCATTTCTACAAATGGTGAAACTAAATACAGAACTGGCAGTATATTCGGATTTTAGGTTTGGCAGCTTCAGTGCTCTCAATCCTTCCCACTCCAATGGCCAGTGGCGCTCGTTATTCCAAATATTGCTTTTCATAGCTCTTAAATGCGCCATTCTCGAACCTGATTGCTTCCCATTTAGGGACGTCTGTGTCAACTCAGTGTCGAACTATAGCCATAATGTTGAGAGAAAAGTTGTAATTACCATGTTCAAGTAAGTAGGTGTGAAATGGCTAGTTCTTCATATACATTCCTTTCTGAGGTAGAGATTGCAGAGCTTTTACAGATATCTTAAATTGAAAACTAGAACAACAACGATTTCCATGACAATAGTCTATATAATGACAGTGATTCATCTGTGAACAATTCGAGTATAATGATAGTGGAAACAGACCACCCTGAAGAGATTCAAAAAATATCACACAATGAAAAGTTTTGGATTGTAATGCTTATGTAAATATGTTTGCAAAAAAGTGCACTTCTTGATTTAATGTATATCCTAATTGCTGGTCAGTGACCTTATTGTTTCCACAAAGAGTGAAATTCTCTGTGGCACACTCGCCACCAGGTGATGGCGATTTAAATATGTGTGTACACAGTTGCCCTATGTCTCCATTACAGAGTTCAAAGCGTTAGACACTGACCTAGTGGATTTGAGGAAGGAAGTAAGGAAGTTTCTGGTGACAGCATAACTTAAGATGGTGGTGGTGGTTAGTGTTTAATGTCCCGTCGACAACGAGGTCATTAGAGACGGAGCGCAAGCTCGGGTTAGGGAAGGATTGTGAAGGAAGTCGGCCGTGCCCTTTCAAAGGAACCATCCCGGCATTTGCCTGAAACGATTTAGGGAAATCATGGAAAACCTAAATCAGGATGGCTGGAGACAGGATTTAACCGTCGTCCTCCTGAATGCGAGTCCAGTGTGCTAACCACTACACCACCTCGCTTGGTTATAACTTCAGATCAAGTATACTTTTTAATAAAGGAAATGAACGACATTAGAGAGAATAAGTGTAGTTTTTGACAATGCAAATGAATTGTATTAGAGTGTCTTTAAGTGCACCTGCACAAAGCATAATTCCACATTCGTTATAGAGTAACTTTTATATTTGCTCTTATTTAACTGCTGTGGGGTGCAGGAGTGACTTGCAACCAATGTGATGCCACAGCAAGTGGAATAACAGAAACTGTATGCAGTTTCATCTGTTGGTAATTATTATTATTCTTGGATTGATTTAATTTTGCTTCAGGAAGCGATTAATAGCATTCAAAATACAATTACTTCATGTAAACCTTTTGTTAATAATAGTTACAAGTAATGTACGTATTTACATTGAAAAGTCACATGGAACTGCGATCCTCAGGAAAAAAAGAAGCCAAATGAAGCTTAACTGTCCCCTTTTAAAAAAGTGCTAACAATGACAGAAAACGTTAGAATGTTGAAAGAAAATAATTGTGTTAAAGAAATGTGCAAAATGCATTAGATGAATATTTAACTGCCCGTTTTCACATTTTTACTTCAAATTAGTTTAGAAATAAGGTCCAAGAAGGAATCCAGAAGGTAAAGTCACACTCAGTTTGTGCTTTGTTCCTCTCTGAGTCTGTGTGTTTTGTTAACTTGTGCATTTACTGTAAGCTTTATGCTGGTAGATGAAATTCTATGACAAAAGTTCATCAATCACTTTTTATTCTAATTTGCTAATGTCAATTAAGAAGACTGCACTTTCAAAAGTCTCCTTATATTGAAAAGGTACTACAGCCAGTTATCGATTTCTATGTAAATACATATCAAGCAGATGTACAAATTTTTTTTTTGTTTGTTCACAAAATTTGTTTTCTGATGGCACTTTTGTGATACTTCACCCCATATTTCCAGCAACCTGCCCATTATACATCTGTTCCCTAAGCTCAAACTTCTCTGAAGATTCTTATAATGAGAAATGAGAATCATAGATCTCTATGTACTTTAAAGAAATAGTCTATAGGCAAGATTTTGATCTAAACTGTTTTTTATTTACCAGTTTCAACATCTAAGTTTGTCACCTTCAGGTCATTAAAAACTTGTTAGGGTCTACATCATGTTCCATTGTGCATTCATCACTCATGTGATATTCACATTTGAGTGGAGATCGGATTGCACATTCCACACAGGCTTGCGCTGAAGACCTTGCGGTCGTGCGCCCAACAAACCCCTCTACTACTACTACTACTACTACACAAGCTTGACAAAAAGTTCATTGCAGATAGATTTACCACAAGTAAAAACATACACAGCTAAAATGCACCTTGTGGAACTTGTCTACACAGCACTCTTTGGCTGCTAATCAGTTGTTAAAATAACGTTTAGCAAAAGAGCACATTTATGCCACTGTTTACATTTACGTAAAGAGTGAAGGACATGTTGGAACCTTTTGACTCGAAATTCATAGATCTGTTTAGAATCTCTGGCTGCTTGTGGTAAACATGTCACAACTAGTTCACTTGGTCTCTGCCACATGCCACTCAGGGGAACTCGTCTTTCTCCGCAAACGCACTTTAGAAAAATGAAAGAGTAAAAATGTGTTAGTCTCTTCATATTAGCTCTAGCTGCTCAAAATAATTAGCAGTACCCTAAGGTTGTCTAGTTCTCGAGTACATCATTTACTGGTGTCATGCTGCTCGTGACTAGTACTCAAGTGAAATTTTTCAGTGTCAGATATACACATCATCTGCTATGTATTTACTGTCAGATAGGAATACAGAGAAATTTTTATCACTGCGCAGCGTACAAGCCCAATCCTTTTTTTTAAATTGGTTTCTCACATTCTTTTGTGTCAGTCTTAGGAAGAGTTCAGTGCATTTCTCATCCTTCTGAAGAACTGGAAACTGAATTTTCTATTTTATGCCATAATGTTATGTTCCCTATGCTTCTAAATCTGTCCAAGGCCGTTTCTCTGTCCAAGGCAGTTTTTCATTGTCAGGGACCATATTAGTCCTTCCTTTCAACTCTTCCAAATTAAGTGGCAATGGAAGCAGGAATGTGGTGATGTTTGACTTAACCCCATAAGAAGAAATCCAGTTAAGCTAAGAGAGGTGACCCTGGGGGCTACTGGAGAAGAGGGTCACGATGGGAACCATGTGAATTTCGACACTGAGCCAGTTCGGCATCGAGATAACCTTTGAAAGAAAGTAAGGTGGAGCATTGTCTAGTTGCAAAATGAACTCTTCACTTGCTTGCTGTACTTCTGGCATAAGCCACAGCTGCAGTGTGTGTAGGTACACGAAACCAGTCATAGTTTTCTCCGGGAAGAAAAGTAGTCTGTAAACTTTTGAAGAGGACATGGCTCAAAAGACGTTAATGTTAGGTGAACCACGAAATGCATCTATAATGTCGTTTGGATGATTCACCTTTCGAGACACACAAAATGTGGCTTCATCACTGAAAACCAACACTGTCTTCCACTTGTAGTCGCTTGAAGTCGTCGCTTGTAGGTGGTATGGTTTTAAGCCTGTATTACATGATGTACCTAATATGTAGTACTAAGCCTATGCAGCAAGAGCCCCAAGCGTACATGTTTGGAACTGCACATTGGTTAACGTCACTTAATTACATGATGCAGAGAGAATAGTCCTAGTGTAAGTCCAGGCACTCGCACTAGATGGTAATTATGTGCAAATCTTGAGGTGGGCTGTCTGATTTCTTGTAAAGGTGTTCATTCAAATTAAAAATGTCTGAGAACTCGAAGTTTCTATTTATTAAGTAATTGTTTGCATTTCTTGTTATTATTATTTATCAAGTAATTGTTGTTCTCTTATGTCACTATCATGGGTCTATATTATTTGTGTTCTGAGTTATGGGCTTAACTGTTTGTTTTAAGTTATGACATATGGAATCACAAGAATGTGTTTGTCTGAACTGCACTGTTACAGCATTATGCACATGGAGGATGCAGTTGTTTTCCGAGCTACTAGACAGGCAGTGTTGGACACTCTTAGGATTAGGGGAGTATAATGAAGAACACAAGCCAGATATTGTTGGGTTCAAACGAGGCTGGGAAAAAGGGAGGAAGGTGATGGCATGTATTCCCTATTGATGAACTGACGCACATCTGCAGGAATTCTGGAACTTCGTGAGAATGGGGTGGCTTATTTCGACAAGCGGCTGTCGATGAAGGATTTAATTCACTCAACTGATACAGTAATGTTAGAGACACTTTCATCTAGACAGAAGTAAGACTTAAACCAGTAAATCATTTTTTACTCATTTTGTAATCGAGCACTCTCACCTACTCTTGGCAGTTTCTCCTTCCTGGCATGATGCAATATACCAAAAAAAAAAAAAAAATCAAATCAAACGTGACCTTTCAGCAATTATGGCACTACATATAGAAATCCAAAGTACAGATATAATGTTATACACTTAATTACTCATAACTAAACGTTTGCCGACAGTGGGTTGTGATGAACATACAGACACGATTCTTCACCAAACACATGATTTATACTGCTAAAGGCTTGTTTATTTCTTTCTATCTGTAGGATACGAAACGATCAGTACAAAGACTGATTTCCTGTAACAATTCGTCTAAAAGAAAGTTTGTTGGCAAAATATCGCTTTTGTTTAATTATTACGTTTATGAAAATGTAATCACTGAAAACTGTGGTAAATTTACACTATGGAAACCTGAAGCTGTAGTGCGTTTATAATAAATGGCGACTCTCGACACTTCACTACAGAGCGAGTGGAGGGAAGTGCAGTTTACCAGTGTGTGAGGGGCGGGTGAGCAGGTGACCACGGTGTAATGCCAGTACAGTCCTACTCGGCGCAGAACCAGTCAGGCTCGCTTAACTGCCGCTCAAGCCGGCCAATCTGCGATCTTTCTGAAACGATTTTAAAGAAACTATTCGGTAGTAAATGCTGATTCTCGCGCATCTTATAGCTTAATTCGCCAGCTTCATGATGGTCCATCTAGCATTTCGTTAATGGTTATATTTATTGTGATATTTCGCTAGTATGTAAATTATTCAAGAAATGCTCAGTTTGCAGTGAAAAATAGGTACCGTTACGAATCTGTGTTTGGTTCACGTCAGATTACATGTTGCTGTGTATTAAATGTAGATAATATATAGAATCATTCTTTACACTTGGAAGTATATCGCTGTCTGTTTCCAATCTCGAGATAATAGAATGTATGTAAAGCGCTCCATCACGAACTCGTGTGTCAGTGAAAAACTAGAACGACATATTAAAAATTTCCTCGTACGTCATTAATGGTCTGAGATACCGAAACAAGATTTTGGCAAATGATAGCATGAGAGTGTTTTGGCGTATGATTAATATGTAAATTTCAATGTCTGCCTCGATATTCAAGCGACTCCAGGCTTTTTGAATGAAATAATGTAATTATTGAGAACCATAGATGTCTTGTGAAATGAGAACTGCTGTAGGTTTTGTAACAGTACATGTAAAGAATTTACAAGTTTATTTCTATACTGAGACTCGGCTGTTTCACCAACTATTGACCTGACTTGCACTTAGTTGTTGGTGTAATAATCCAATTTTTCATTATTCTGCTGCAATTTCAACTGTATTAGTCCGTAACGGGGTTTGTTTACTTGCGAAAGCTGAGACAGAATATTTAATTTTTTTCATCTTTTGCATATAGTTGAGAGCATGTAGAATCCAAGTTTTCGAATTCCAAAACCCTCAGGACAATTTTTGTGGACAGAAAACCACAAAACTTTGGTACTTTTCTCGGGTTTTCACCTATTACTCGGTCACAATGCATCCTACGCAGAATTTCACTACTAGCAAAATGAAGGAGCATTAAATTTTGCATCGAATTATTACGTAAATGCCAATATCGGTGTAGCCATCTGGCTGCTGTAAGTTGTCAAAGTTCGTTCATTTTTAGCAACTTGTCTAAAAAATCGTCTTCAACTCCTGTAACTCAAAAATGCCTACTGCAAATGGAAAACGTAATCAAAGTTGTAGAATATGAAATTTCATGTTACGTAAGCATATAGTTTTTCAGTTTTAGGCACTATAAATTGTTCATACTATTGAAACCAAAGGTATCTATTTTTCTCTTTACAAGAAAAGTTACTCAATAAAATGAATTTCCAGTGGGAAGACGGCGCTCTAATGAGTACATATGTGTTTCTATGTACATCTTTTCATGTTTCTTCATTCGTGTGTATTTTTATTCATTTTTATGCATCGCTTTATTGGTGATAGTGGATTGCTAAAATGAAAACCAAGTACATAGTAATGGCCAGTATGAGTTTACGTACGAGTAATACACAAGTATGTACAAATTGCAACGTAACCTTCCAGTACTGGTGATTGTATAAGTCCACCTAAGTAGGTAGATGACCGTCGCTTTTGACATGTCCTACCGCTCCTGCAAGCTACTGTCTGTAGTAAATGGTTTCTTAAATTCGTGTGGTCCGCGAAATTACTGGCCCCTGCGAGTTATTGCTGGGTATTACTACTTTCTAGCGGAAGGTTTTAACGAACCAGTAGAAATTTGATCGCAATGGATAACGCATTTTTTGAACCACTACAGAGGGCACCTATACAGGGCTTAATAGGCATTATATAGCTTTTATTTGCTTTCATGACCCAGAATTCGACTGTGGTACTGACTGCCACCTATTCTTTATGATGGAAGGAGTAAATAGTCAGTCGAGGGTAGAGATTAAATGATATTTATTCAGTACCGATGGTATTTCAACAACTAGTCGTGTTTCTCTAGCAATGTACATCATCATAACCGGTCTCTAGCTAACATGGTTCAGTTTCGCCACGTAATTATGGAATGGGACAGAGGTGCGTAGACCTGGCTTCAAAGTAATTCTATACAACCGCACAATTATACCTATACCCTCGGTTATTACATTCAGTTACTATAGATTACTCGGAACAAGTTCTGCAAAGACAATACAAGCAAAACTAGGTCAGGGTGGAAGAGTATTTCGCAAATCTTTATCAAATCAGTGGGCATTAACATCCGATACTTTTCCTAGTAGCACATGTATTTTACCTAACGCACAACATCGCCAACCAATCAACTCGTTATGGGGGTGCAGAAGAAACATCACTTCAATGCTGTTCAACCCACATGGCCAAGTTTCAGTAGCCAACAGAAACCCAGAAAAATATGGACCCACAGGATTATTCCTTCCCTATTTTACATTCGCTCACTATCGTATGATTATTCATCGTGTACAATATATTTTCAGACCGAAACTACAATTTATCAATGCGGCGGTTGCTCCAACCGACCACGTGGCGTGAAAGCAAGTTCACAAAGAAAACATATGGAAAATAAATAAAAACCCCCAAAATATTACTGTAAATGGAAGAGCAGATTAAAATACATTGAATGAGTGAATTTCCGTTAAGCACAGAGCAATAACGTGACCGTGAGCTTAAGGCACATGGTGCGTTGCCTGAGCAAGGCACTAACGCAAGGTCTACTGAAATTCGAGAAAATCCATTCTCTTATGGGGTTCGGTGGTAATTTCACATCTGATTTCAACATCTGGACTTCATTACAGAGCAGATTTCAGACAATCTAATACCTATGTTAACATTACCAAAACGAGAGCTGCGTCTCCATGTTTGTCCAGCACCACGACCCACGAGCAAGCGCTCTTCCAACCGAATTCGCCTAACCGTTCCGCTTACAAACGTCGTGGGTGTGGCGCGCCAACCTGACAGAGCCAATACGCGCGCCTACGTGTCATCTTTGCCCTGACCTGCAAACTTGGTCTCTGCTAAACTAGTTCATGCTTGGGGGGTTGGTACTACCCTACCCCAGAACGACCATTCATGCAGTGTTACAATCTGTGCCTAAAGCTTTCTGCTAATTCACACACTCACTCATTTATACCGTCCAGGCCGCACAAAGGAAAGGAAAATGGGAAACGTGGTACATAACAGAAAAAAATTCAATAAATGACCCTGTTTAGTCCATTCTCTCCTTTTGGACACCAGCTGAGGTATTACCTGCAAGAGAAGAAACTCTTGCTAATAATTTCTGCGTGCTAGCAATTTAATAAAACATTGGAACGGTACAACAAGTTCCGTTTCATCACACTCGGGTATCTTCGAAGAAAATGGACTTGGGGCTGTCTTTCCGATGGAACGACAGTCCAGAACATTTTTCAATTGATGCCATGGGGAGGAGACCCTAATCTCCACGCTGCACCATCCGTTATATATATATATATTTTTTAACATGCTATGCTAGGCACTGTTCAAAGTACAACATTTGACAGCCTGCCAAGACTGCACAAAATAATAAAAAAAAAAAATGGCTCTGAGCACTATGGGACTCAACTGCTGAGGTTATTAGTCCCCTAGAACTTAGAACTAGTTAAACCTAACTAACCTAAGGACATCACAAACATCCATGCCCGAGGCAGGATTCGAACCTGCGACCGTAGCGGTCTTGCGGTTCCAGACTGCAGCGCCTTTAACCGCACGGCCACTTCGGCCGGCACACAAAATAATATCAGTGACACAGTGACAATTGAAACAAATAATCTCAGCATTGTCAATGTTCTATAAGTGACATCATATCAGGTAAATAATCTCAGTTATAAAATACAGATGGGTACATATTATGCAAACACAATGAATTATTGCAACAAATATTCAGAGCATCCTTGAAAGTTTTAGTAATGATATCACCTTAAGTAATTAATCACAATTGTACAATACAGATGGGTACACATTATGGAAACACACTTAATTGTTTTAACACCCTGTGAACTGGAATACTCATAACAAGGGGGGCAGTTATTGGTTCTCAACAGGCATCACAGAAGTTCTGTTCTAAATATTAAAATGAGTAAATATTCACGTAATTACAGATACAAATAAATACACATAAAGGAAACACTCTTAGTTATGTCAAGACATTGTGAGATGAAACATTTATAGCAAGGATGGCAGTTACTGTTTAACAACACATCAAAAATGAATAAACAATCACTTAATAAAAATATATCGCCTTCAGGGGCTACAAAACATTTTCTATTATTCATCTTATCAGAAACTCTAATAAAAACTCTAATTTCAGTTTCATTAGTTATTGAGTCTGCTAGCCTATAACTAAACCCTTAATAAGGTATCCTCATTATTGATTGCAATAAAGCTACGTGGGCCATGAAAGCAATGTTCTGAACAATTATATAGGCACAAATAGCTCACAAAACAATATCCCATTACACATGTCTTAGGACCAGTTAAAATCAAGTATCTTAACTCTGCTACACCGAGGCTTATGGCCGCCTTGTCATGACACACACTTAATTCTGGCCAGACAGGATTGAGAGAAACATTGTCGACCTAGGTTCTGATTAACTCATTAGACGTACATCTTGCTTTGGGTCAGAAAATTTACCCCATCTTACATCCCCAGTTTCAGGCTGGTAGATGACAGACTAACGACATGCACCTTACTATACTTCTAACTTTAGAGATAATACTTTCTGTTAAAGGCAATGGTCCTCTCCTTTTCCTCTCTGCTGAGAATCTGCTATGAAGTCATCAAAGAAGGATACACTAATGACACGACTAATGTAGGACAAGTAACATTTTATACATCTTACTCAACATATTCACATGAATAATATACAAGATTCTCTTTTGAGTTTAGAGCGGCATGATACAGAAACACTTGAGAGAAGGGGCTAGCTCTCTGGTTAGGTCGGTTATCACTGGCACTTCCTACACTTAAGTAGTCACACGCCATTGTTCAGTCACACGCACACAATCTAGGGTTATCGTCGGGGAGGGCTTTCTTCCCCCCAAGTTACTTTACTTGGGAAGTAGCCTATTACACTCAGCCGAGTCTCATTCCTCACACGCTGTCTCCTTAAGATTTATTGCTTCCAGCGCCATTGTCTTCTGCGAAATTCTGGCGGCAAGCTAGTCGTCCGTTGGCAGTGAACACACTGTTAAAGCGGTTGCCTTTGTTGTGCTGCAAGCACTCTGACTAGTGGAAAGGGCTGGACTAAAGGTACAGCAGTTCCCATAAGCCCACTTAAATCACCTGTCATACACTCGTTCTGAACGTTTGTGTCCCTCTATGGCTTGAAGTTTTCCTACTGTCCTCATTCAACCGCTAAATTATGCATGGCAGGTTTACTAGCGTTTATTGTCTTAACTTTCGCTGGCGAACAGTTCGTAGCTCTCTCAACAGGCACTGCTGGCGGTGTCTACACCTCAACGTCATGGATCACTGAAAACGCAAGTGAAGTTCATCACGACACACTTTTCTTAGTTAAATATCGGTGGATCCAAGTCCTCTTTACGTCAAAACATATCATGGATCAGTAAAACTGCTAGTGTAGTTCATCATGGTCTAATTAAATATCGGCGAGTTTATGCCCTATCTCTAAGTCCGAAATCCGCTGTCTTTATATTGCCAGTCTTTCACGGGTTCTCCCTCATTTCCGTGTCCATAGTCACTACAGGGGTTACTTAGGAGACTAGGAGCCTTCAGTCTGTACCCCATCATCTCTTGGCTCTGGAAACAAACCAAACAGCAACCTACTTCACCTGACAAGTTCGGTCACGCCAATGGCTTCTGCTAAAGTCATGACGACCGCCGCCTCTTGCGTCCCGTCGTAACGGCATGCGAGTCGCCGCCTGACAAGATGCGCCGGAGCAATAACATCAGGGTCTCTTTTGTAGTTAAAGGCTTAGCCACTCTGCCGGTCCCGTGAGTCCCCACAGGTAGCCGCCCGAGGCTACGCAGCAGACATATTCCAAAGTCCTTGGGTTGGATGAAAGTAGGGACGTACACTATGTGGGTCGTCAGATCTGAAACTCTACGAATGGCGAAAATTTCTGACGCGACACAATGTCAATATGTAACCCACTATTGTGAACTTACAGGCACCGTTTTGTGGTACATCACGCTTCTTATCTCGATATTGTGTCGGTATCTGCACTGGATTAAGCAGAAGTCATAGCTCTTTATTCCGTGTCCAAATCGGACATCGCGGATGTCGCTTCTTAAAGCATAATGCCACACATGACACGCACTCCTGAGGAAATGGCCAGAAGGCTACGTGCCTCCCGCCAAACCTATTCTGTGGAAGCGGCCAGCTAAATGAGCCACAGTCAAACAACGACAGGTATTCATCGAATTGCTGCAATTCTGTCGTTTATTACATACTCTCCGCATAAAAAGGCACTTCAGTATTTTCGCTGTAGTGATTGTTGAGCTATAACTATTTATCGTCTTGTTATTTGTTAATTATCATGCAGAAAATGAAACTCAGTGATATAACCGACAGTAATTTCCATACACGTTCTCTTTCCAAAGCTAAATGTTTCGTACACTCATCATAGTAATTAGTTCAGAGATTTTTGTTTGTTCATCAATACATAAACGAACAATTACGAAGACGTGAAAACAGACCTGTGCCGAAAATTCCGTTACAAATGGGACCGGAGTGTATAGCAGCGACATTTTTGTGACACACGCCGTAGTAAACGTGAATAACAAATCAAGGTTCGGACGAATCTCTCCATCGCCTCTTTCCGGACCAGCCGACTGCAGCCGTGCTGGCAGAGAAGGTGTGGATGTCTGCGACGCAGCTTCCATCATGCTTGAAACGTTATCAGGTCTTGGAGATCCTCTGCAGCTTCTCAACGCTAAGACAATAACCGCCGTGCCGGTAGAAGTTACTGCTATACATTCTCATCTCTGCGCCCTGTCTTTCTACGGAACAGATGTACCTTGGTTTTACCTGAATATATATGAAGTAACTCATGCTGCCAAAACACTTCGTCGAATAATTAAATTTATTGCTAACTGTTTTCTTTTCGCATTATCGTCCTAAACATAATGACGTTTCGTAATACCCTCTCTGTTTTCACATGTGTTTGTGGCCGTCGGCAAGCAAATGCACCAATAGCAGTGCAGGAAACTCACCGTCGTTGAACCAGCATCGGAGACGATTTTGCTCACCGAGAAAGCTATTTATGAAGATTTACATGTATTCTAGAACCGACACAGCTCGGTCTGTTATTGGCCTCACTAAGAAAATTTGGCACTCTAAAAATTCCGTCGTTTAACGAAAGCGATGTTGGCCTGATATATTCGACGATGCCCTTTGGCTACGCTGACTAAAGGATTCTTAATAAATACCAAATTAAGATAACCTGAAGATGCCTAAATAATGCGATACGTGTCGTTGAAAAATAAAAAAACTAAAATTGCAACCAAGACTGTTTTTAACAAATACTGTTAAGCACTGGTTTGCTGTTATGCCACATATGGACTGGAAGAATTTCTATGTAGAAGTAGAATTTATTTTTTCATTAATTTTCTGTCTCCTGCAATAGACAGAGCTTTGTCGCTGCCTCAGCGACTGATTGTTCCTGTTAGCATGGCAGAATGTTGTCAGTTTTAACTCTCCCGTTAGTATTGGCGGTTATTTGAAGTAAATGAGAACGATAAAGAAATTTACATGCACGAGTTCATTACCGAAATGAGAGTAAATCCGTATTTGACGCGGCGACTACATTTATAAAATCAACCCACAGCACAACGTCGCGTATCGCTCCAGTTGCCAGATGCGTGTCCACTCCCACATGTGGGTCACACTGACAGTCGCTGGTCAGTTTCACCATCTTAACGGATCCGCACACTTCCTGTTTCGCACTCCGCACATTCGTGGATGGCCTGTCTCAGCTGCCTCCAGCTCTACGCTTCTGAGATGGAGGCGATTCTGTGAAAAAATCTTCCGAAAATTGTGCGTAAAAATCGTCAAAAATACCGTCAAAATGTTTTTATCCTAGCCAATTAACACATTTGATACTTTTATTATGCTCACTTGGATGACACGCGTTGTACGGAATAGGAACAGCGGTAATGGGTGGAACGTATTTACACTCCATGGTTTTGAAGACATATATAATGGATAGAAAATTCCTTTGGAGTCAAGGCGAAGTGTTAATTACGCACGTAGGATTAGCGGATGTGTTACCTCTAGCCACCGCTTGTGAGCATGTAGTAATCAAGTTGACAGCATCATCTGCTTTTTATGTATGGGAAATTCAAACTCAGTGCGAGAACCTGTTTTACTTCGGTGCAATGGATCACGCTGTTCACCTTCTGTTTCTACAAATCACATTCGTTAAACGGTAACAGATAAAAAACGATCGGTTAATTCACTGAAAAGGTGATGACAAGGAAAAAGCTCGTGTCATAGATATTATTGTCACGTCGCAGGGCAGCGCCGATCGGGAAAACGAAGACCACCAAAGCTTTAATTCCGGTGCCTGACTGCGTCATACGCCGCTCGTTGGCGCATGTGAAACTGTGGACATACACCACGTTTCATGTGTTCGACCAAAACAGAGATACACATATACACGGAGCATGCATCTATCCTTACCGTGTTTAGGTTCGAAATCAAATGGATTAGACAGTTACATTGTCTATACATGGAATCAACTAACCTTGTTGTATTTGTGTCACACATGTAGTAATTGAATTAACCTACTTTCCCCAAGAGTCGCAATGTTAATGTGATAACTAGCCTTGTTATGTTTGGCCAGATGGAACGTCAGCAAACGTTTCAAACACTGCCGTGACAATTCTTTTCCTTTTCATAAACGACAGAATTGCAGCAATTCGATGAATACCTGTCGTTGTTTGACTGTGGCTCATTTAGCTGGCCGCTTCCACAGAATAGGTTTGGCGGGAGGCACGTAGCCTTCTGGCCATTTCCTCAAGAGTGCATGTCATGTGTGGCATTATGCTTTAAGAAGCGACATCCGCGATGTCCGATTTTGACACGGAATAAAGAGCTATGACTTCTGCTTAATCCAGTGCAGATACCGACACAATATCGAGATAAGAAGCGTGATGTACCACAAAACGCTGCCTGTAAGTTCACAATAGTGGGTTAGATATTGACAGTCTGTCGCGTCAGAAATTTTCGCCATTCGTAGAGTTTCAGGTCTGACGACCCACATAGCGTACGTCCCTACTTTCATCCAACCCAAGGACTTTGGAATATGTCTGCTGCGTAGCCTCGGGCGGCTACCTGCGGGGACTCACGGGCCCGGCAGAGTGGCTAAGACTTTAACTACAAAAGAGGCCCTGATGTTATCGCTCCGGCGCATCTTGTCAGGCGGCGACTCGCATGCCAAGAGATGATGGGGTACAGACTGAAGGCTCCTAGTATCATAAGTAACCCCTGTAGTCACTATGGACACGGAAATGAGGGAGAACCCATGAAAGACTGGCAATATAAAGACAGCGGATTTCGGACTTGGAGATAGGGCATAAACTAGTCGATATTTATTTAGACCATGATGAACTACACTAGCAGTTTTACTGATCCATGATAGGTTTTAGACTCAAAGAGGACATAACCTCGCCGATATTTAACTAAGTAGATGGTATCACGATGAACTTCACTAGCACTTTTCGTGATCCGTGATAGGTTTTGACGTAAGGAGGACTTGGACCCACCGATATTTAATTAAGAAAAGTGTGTCGTGACGAACTTCACTTGCATTTTCAGTAATCCATGACGTTGAGGTGTAGACACCGCCAGCAGTGCCTGTTGAGAGAGCTACGAACTGTTCACCACCGAAAGTTAAGACAATAAACGCTAGTAAACCTGCCACGCAATAATTTAGCGGTTGAATGAGGACAGTAGGAAAACTTCAAGCCTTCAAGGGACACAAACGTTCAGAACGAGTGTATGACGGGTGATTTAAGTGGGCTTATGGGAACTGCTGTACCTTTAGTCCAGCCCATTCCACTAGTCATGGTGCTTGCAGCACAACAAAGGCAACCGCTTTAACAGTGTGTTCACTGCCAATGGACGACTAGCTAGCCGCCAGAATTTCGCAGAAGACAATGGCGCTGGACGCAATAAATCTTAAGGAGACAGCGTGTGAGGAATGAGAGTCGGCTGAGTGTAATAGGCTACCCCCCAAGTAAAGTAACTTGGGGGGAAGAAAGCCCTCCCCGACGATAACCCTAGATTGTGTGCGTGTGACTTAACAATGGCGTGTGACTACTTAGGTGTAGGAAGTGCCAGTGATAACCGACCTAACCAGAGAGCTAGCCTCTTCTCTCAAGTATTTCTGTATCATGCCGCTCTAAACTCAAAAGAGAATCTTGTATATTATTCATGTGAATAAGTTGAGTAAGATGTATAAAGTGTTACTTGTCCTACGTTAGTCGTGTCATTAGTGTATCCTTCTTTGACTTCATAGCGGATTCTCAGCAGAGAGGAAAAGGAGAGGACCATTGGCTTTAACATTGTAAGTAGGCTGTTTAGGTTTTTTATTGGTAACGCCACCTCAATATGAAAATCACCGGCTGTGCCATGTGCAGTCTGTGGCTGCTTTGCATTGTTGTAATACTCAACCATTGTAGTGTTAGGCAGCTGGCTGTGAACAGCGCGTAACGTTGCGCAGTTGGAGGTGAGCCGCCAGCAGTGGTGGATGTGGGGAGAGAAATGGCGGAGTTTTGAAATTTGTCATGAACTGCTATATTTATAAATGATGATATCAAGGTAAATACATTCTTTGTTCTCTATTAATATCTTTCATTTGCTAACTATCCCTATCAGTAGTTAGTGCCTTCCATAGTTTGAATCTTCTATTTAGCTGGCAGTAGTGGCGCTCGCTGTATTGCAGTAGCTTGAGCAGCGAAGATTTTTGTGAGGTAAGTGATTTGTGAAAGGTATAGTTTAATGTTAGTCAGGGCCATTCTTTTGTAGGGAATTTTGAAAGTCAGATTGCGTTGCGCTATAAATATTGTGTGTCAGGTTAAGCACAGTTGTGTAAAATTGTTCAAAGGGGACGTTTCATATGGCGACAGCTACACGACTATATCACGACCCTACCAATGAGTGACAATTTACAATGTTGCTTTTGCGGTGTATCTGTTTTATATCTGCACAGTTTTTCTGAATTCTTCTGTAAAGTAAAACATGTTTTAGTAGTAACTTTTGTGGTATAGCAACAATGAGACAGCCTTTTTCGTAGCACAACAATACGTTACAATACAGTACTTTCTTCATCACAACAATAAGCGTAATAACTACGATATCTATACGCAAAGCATTTCACTTTTGGGTATCATGAGGTAAGTACACTGACTTCTGCAGAACTTAGCTTTCGGAGGACGATAACTACGACACTTCCACAGAGATTATGTTGCGACAAGACGCACAGTTTAGCGCTACAGTACACGTATTTGAGTGATTAATTTTGTACTTAAAACGTTTATTTTTTAAAGATTTTTGAATTACAAAGAAAGTTTTCCGTGATACTTTTCATTCCATTGCTGTAATCTGTAACACCTGAGGGTATTATTCATTTATCCTCAGGGGGGTACACGCTTACTTTGTGTACCATGTGTTTGGCATGCACAAGGAGCCCTAGCTAATATGGTATTTGCTTATACAACTTTACACATCGGTACCATATTTCTCTAACACAAAATTACACAGCTATCTGATCATTTAACTGAGAGATAAACATTTTTTTTTACTACATCAGTGACACATGTTTATGCAATTACACAGTTGGGTAACTTCACACTTATGAAACTGTATTTTGTCTGTACTTTGTAAATTGTTCATATTTTTTCAGAACCATTGTGATACTATGAGAGCTTTGAATGATATATTTGGTATGGGATCATGATTTTAAAGTACGTTTGAGGTAGATGACACTATTGAAATGAGCAGAGAATTTTTTTTTAAAGTTTTGATATTATTGGAGGAAGCTACGACGATTTTGAGATTTGACTGAGGTGTTATGATGTTATTTTTACGACGACGATGTGTATTATGCTGCTGAGGTATGTTTATGGTCAAGAAGCTGATGCTATATGAGGAATTTGATTATGCTACGTATTTCATGTAATGAAATATTAAAGAAGCGTCGACGAATTTGTATATGTGTAATAAGGTAAGGAGTAATGAGTAGCGGTTAGGAACTCTGCCTTGTGAAGACGTATGTTGGAAACCGAGAATCGTACTTTTAGAATTATGAAATGTGTGTAAATGCGTGAATGTATCACAATGCTGACGAATATTTTTTTTTGGACACTTATATTTATAGGATTTTGTTTCTGCAGATTTGCAACGCTAATTCTTGACCTGTGAAATATTTTTATATGAGACTGTCGCTGTAGCGAAAACTGCTGTCGTAAATATTTCGTTAAAAAAGGTAAGTGACCTTGATGTAATGCGTTGTGGCGCGCAGCTGGGCCAGCCGCCCGGAAAAAAAGCCATTAGGTGGAGAAAAAAAGAGGCCATTAACCTCGCTTCTGACATTCCCTTGTAGAAAGCATCGTAAAAACGACACGGTCGAACTTGAAAACATATGATTACACTGGATGCCTAATGAAATGACGAGAAATATTTTTATGTTTATACACCTGATTATGACTACTGTCTCTCTAGTTGAGAGATTTTTCTCCTAACTTATGAAATACCTCATGACTACTGAATGATATTTTTATGCTTTGCTTTGTACATAGTTGCTTATTTCATTTGATATCTAGTTTCTAGCTGCACTGCAGCATTGGTAAAAATAAAATTTTATAGATGTATTAATGTAAATATTTTCTGTCTACAGATCGAGTAAATAATAATTTTTTCAAAAAAAAAAAAAAAAGGCATTTACCTTCACAGGAACTGCATACATAATTTTCTTTTCTAGTACTTGGTAATCTTTTCTAGAATTAGTTTTTGTGGTGCACCACTTTAATTACATAGACATTAAGATGTGATTATACATTTCCCTTATCTGCATTGTTGTCTTTACTGTAATATTTTTCTGCTTAAGCGTTGTCATGTTTAGATATAATTTATTGCTTTTGCTTCTGCTGTTTGCCAGGCATAGTGTTATTGAATTTGACTTTGTATTATTCTGTTAAGCCCGTTTTACTAATGATTTAATTTTATTGTTTGCTGCACATTGCCTTATATTAGTCGTAATATTGCAATTGCTTCGCTAATTTCTAAAATGCTGCTTCCTTTGCAAATCTGCACTTTTTTTGTCATTGCTGTTTGCGTTAATTGTTTTATGTGCTGCTGCATTGCCTCGTCCCTTAGTTTAGCATCTGAGCTCAGTAGATTTAAGTTAGCTTAAGAGGGGGTAGACTATATAAGAAATGCATTGGAGGTATATGAAAACGTTTTGGGCCAAAATGAGTATTGTACATTGATCCATAATTATTTTGAAAGATATATGAACAGAGTAGAGAAAGCAGGTATTGATAGGACTTTTTGGAAATAATGAGGAACGAAGGGAGATCTCCGAGAAGTACAGAAAGTTTTGTTTGCAAAATACTGCAGTAAAAGAAACCCTGTCCTATGCTTGTGTTATCCCACTATGTGTTTGTGTACCCTTGTGTATTTGTTTTCTTCCTGTCTCTGTGTAGTTTCATAGAATTTTTTCTTTTCTAATACTATTCACCATGATGAGGAATACTGTTATCCTCAAATATAATTGGTATTAATAATATGTTATTTACTTTGTAAAGATGTTAGACATTAGTAATTCTGTTCTGTTTTAATGCTCATGTGTGAAGTCGATGTTTCAATAATTATTCTGATCTTTTATGTATGTACTTATGTCAAAATTCCTATAACATTGATGTATATGTTATTTCGATTCTTTTGTAAAGCCTGTACTACAAATGTTATCTGTATTGTTATGTTCTTGAATGATGTGTTTTGTACCTTTGTTATTGTGTTCTTATGTTATAAAATTGTACTTGTCACCAGTTCATCATATTATTAACTTGTAAGTTACATTTCACTGCACACGTTTCTGTTGGTCATAGTATATGGACAATATGTGAGAAGTAGGGACTGTTAGTGTTTGTATGTGTGTTAATAATTCAGCAAGGGACTGGATAACAGCATTGCTGGTTCTAAGGACAATTCCAAAAACTTTGTGAGTGCACAGGTGGTGGTTATGGACTTGCTATATTCTCCGCAAGACTCTTCGATGGTGATTGTGCACCTGCACAGTCGCAACAGATGGCTGCTGGCCATCTCTACAAGGACTACATTGGGGCTGCATCTTTGCTGACTCACCAGTACCATTATTTCTGCAAGGACTGCAGTGGGTCTGCGCCTCTGGTGGCCCACCAATACCGTAATCTCTACCAGGACTACAGTGGGTCTGCTCTGTGATGACCTACCCACCAATACTCTTCAAAACTTCGACTGACTCCGCTGTGGGTTTGCTCTGTTGTGGCCCATTACCTGTCAGCATGTCAAGAGTCAGCACTGTCTTTCCGTTGGAAGGACACTACTTCTTCAAGACTGCATGGAAATCCACTACTTCTGTGTGCATTCTCTTTCACTGTTCAGACTTTGAAAAAAAAAAAGAAAAACACTGTAATTTTACTGTGATGAATCAAGACTGCCTTTATGGACTGTGAGAAAATTTTAGCTTTTGACCAACACTGTATCAATAAATGTGTGCATTTGATTTCTTTGTTATTGTAATTGTGAAAAAAAATTTAACAAATATGTATTGGCCAGTGCCCAACAAAATTTGTAAATTTTTTTGTGGGGAGCATGGGGGCTATGTAAGTAGGCTGTTTAGGTTTTTTATGGGTAACGCCACCTCAGTATGAAAATCACCGGCTGTGCCGTGTGCAGTCTGTGGCTGCTTTGCATTGTTGTAATACTCAACCATTGTAGTGTTAGGCAGCTGGCTGTGAACAGCGCGTAACGTTGCACAGTTGGAGGTGAGCCGCCAGCAGTGGTGGATGTGGGGAGAGAGATGGCGGAGTTTTGAAATTTGTCATGAACTGCTATATTTATAAATGATGATATCAAGGTAAATACATTCTTTGTTCTCTATTAATATCTTTCATTTGCTAACTATCCCTATCAGTAGTTAGTGCCTTCCATAGTTTGAATCTTCTATTTAGCTGGCAGTAGTGGCGCTCGCTGTATTGCAGTAGCTTGAGCAGCGAAGATTTTTGTGAGGTAAGTGATTTGTGAAAGGTATAGTTTAATGTTAGTCAGGGCCATTCTTTTGTAGGGAATTTTGAAAGTCAGATTGCGTTGCGCTATAAATATTGTGTGTCAGGTTAAGCACAGTTGTGTAAAATTGTTCAAAGGGGACGTTTCAACATAAAGTATTATCTCTAAAGTTAGGAGTATAGTAAGGTGCATGTCGTTAGTCTGTCATCTACCAGCCTGAAACTGGGGATGTAAGATGACAAGGCGGCCATAAGCCTCGGTGTAGCAGAGTTAAGATACTTGATTTTAACTGGTCCTAAGACATGTGTAAAGGGATATTGTTTTGTGAGCTATTTGTGCCTATATAATTTTTCAGAACATTGCTTTCATGGCCCACGTAGCTTTATTGCAATCAATAATGAGGATACTTTATTAAGGGTTTAGTTATAGGCTAGCAGACTCAATAACTAATCAAAGTGAAATTAGAGTTTTTATTAGAGTTTCTGATAAGATGAATAATAGAAAATGTTTTGTAGCCCCTGAAGGCGATATATTTTTATTAAGTGATTGTTTATTCATTTTTGATGTGTTGTTAAACAGTGACTGCCATCCTTACTATAAATGTTTCATCTCACAATGTCTTGACGTAACTAACAGTGTTTACTTTATGTGTATTTATTTGTATCTGTAATTACGTGAATATTTACTCATTTTAATATTTAGAACTGAACTTCTGTGATGCCTGTTGAGAACCATTAACTGCCCCCCTTGTTATGAGTATTCCAGTTCACAGGGTGTTAAAACAATTAAGTGTGTTTCCATAATGTGTACCCATATGTATTGTACAATTGTGATTAATTACTTAAGGTGATATCATTACTAAAACTTTGACAATGCTGAGATTATTTGTTGCAATTGTCACTGTGTCAATGATATTATTTTGTGCAGTCTTGGCAGACTAACTGTCAAATGTTGTACTTTGTACAGTGCCTAGCATAGTATGTTAAATATATATATATATATATATATATATATATATATATATATATATATATATATATATATATATATATAACGGATTGGTGCAGCGTGGAGATTAGGGTCTCCTCCGCGTGGCATCAATTGAAAAATGTTCTCGACTGTCGTTCCATCGGAAAGACAGCCCCAAGTCCATTTTCTTCGAAGATACCCGAGTGTGATGAAACGGAACTTGTTGTACCGTTCCAATGTTTTAACAAATTGCTAGCACGCAGAAATTATTAGCAAGAGTTTCTTCTCTTGCAGGTAATACCACAGCTGGTGTCCAAAAGGAGAGAATGGACTAAACAGGTCATTTATTGAATTTTTTTCTGTTATGTACCACGTTTCGCATTTTCCTTTCATTTGTGCGGCCTGAACGGTATAAATGAGTGAGTGTGTGAACTAGCAGAAAGCTTTAGGCACAGATTGTAACACTGCATGAATGGTCGTTCTGGGGTAGGGTAGTACCAACCCCCCAAGTGCGAACAAGTTTAGCAGAGACCAAGTTTGCAGGTCAGGGCAAAGATGACACGTAGGCGCGCGTATTGGCTCTGTCAGGTTGGCGCGCCACACCCACGACGTTTGTAAGCGGAACGGTTAGGCGAATGCGGTTGGAAGAGCACTTGCTCCTGGGTCGTGGTGCTGGACAGACATGGAGACGCAGCTCTCGTTTTGGTAATGTTAACATAGGTATTAGATTGTCTGAAATCTGCTCTGTAATGAAGTCCAGATGTTGAAATCAGATGTGAAATTACCACCGAACCCCAAAAGAGAACGGATTTTCTCGAATTTCAGTAGACCTTGCGTTAGTGCCTTGTTCAGGCAACGCACCATGTGCCTTAAGCTCACGGTCACGTTATTGCTCTGTGCTTAACGGAAATTCACTCATTCAATGTATTTTAATCTGCTCTTCCATTTACAGTAATATTTTGGGGGTTTTTATTTATTTTCCATATGTTTTCTTTGTGAACTTGCTTTCACGCCACGTGGTCGGTTGGAGCAACCGCCTCATTGATAAATTGTAGTTTCGGTCTGAAAATATATTGTACACGATGAATTATTGTACGTGATGAATAATCATACGATAGTGAGCGAATGTAAAATAGGGAAGGAATAATCGTTTGGGTCCATATTTTTCTGGGTTTCTGTTGGCTACTGAAACTTGGCCCTGTGGGTTAAACAGCATTGAAGTGATGTTTCTTCTGCACCCCCATAACGAGTTGATTGGTTGGTGATGTTGTGCGTTAGGTAAAATACATGTGCCACTAGAAAAAGTATCGGATGTTAATGCCCACTGCTTTGATAAAGATTTGCGAAATACTCTTCCACCCTGACCTAGTTTTGCTTGTATTGTCTTTGTGGAACTTGTTCCGAGTAATCTATAGTAACTGAATGTAATAACCGAGGCTATAGGTATAATTGTGCGGTTGTATAGAATTACTTTGAAGCCAGGTCTACGCACCTCTGTCCCATTCCATAATTACGTGGCGAAACTGAACCATGTTAGCTAGAGACCGATTATGATGATGTACATTGCTAGAGAAACACGACTAGTTGTTGAAATACCATCGGTACTGAATAAATATCATTTAATCTCTACCCTCGACTGAATATTTACTCCTTCCATCATAAAGAATAGGTGGCAGTCAGTACCACAGTCGAATTCTGGGTCATGAAAACAAATAAAAGCTATATAATGCCTATTAAGCCCTGTATAGGTGCCCTCTGTAGTGGTTCAAAAAATGCGTTATCCATTGCGATCAAATTTCTACTGGTTCGTTAAAACCTTCCGCTAGAAATTATTAATACCCAGTAATAACTCGCAAGGGCCAGTAATTTCGTGGACCACACGAATTTAAGAAACCATTTACTACAGACGGTAGCTTGCAGGAGCGGTAGGACACGTCAAAAGCGACGGTAATCTTGCTACTTAGGTGGACTTATACAACCACCAGTACTGGAAGGTTACGTTGCAATTTGTACATACTTGTGTATTACTCGTACGTAAACTCATACTGGCCATTACTATGTACTTGGTTTTCATTTTTGCAATCCACTATCACCAATAAAGCGATGCATAAAAATGAATAAAAATACACACGAATGAAGAAACATGAAAAGATGTACATAGAAACACATATCTGCTCATTAGAGCGCCGTCTTCCCACTGGAAATTCATTTTATTGAATAACTTTTCTTGTAAAAAGAAAAATAGATACCTTTGGTTTCAATAGTATGAACAATTTATAGTGCCTAAAACTGAAAAACTATATGCTTTCGTAACATGAAATTTCATGTTCTACAACTTTGATTACGTTTTCCATTTGCAGTAGGCATTTTTGAGTTACAAGAGTTGGAGACGATTTTTTAGACAAGTTGCTAAAAATGAACGAACTTTGACAACTTACAGCAGCCAGATGGCTACACCGATATTGGCATTTACGTAATAATTCGATGCAAAATTTAATGCTCCTTCATTTTCCTAGTAGTGAAATTCTGAGTAGGATGCATTGTGACCGAGTAATAGGTGAAAACCCGAGAAAAGTACCCAAATTTTGTGGTTTTCTGTCCACAAAAATTGTCCTGAGGGTTTTGGAATTCGAAAACTTGGATTCTACATGCTCTCAACTGTATGTAAAAGATGAAAAAAATTAAATATTCTGTCTCAGCTTTTGCAAGTAAACAAACCCCGTTACGGACTAATAGAGTTGAAATTGCAGCAGAATAATGAAAAATTGGATTATTAAACTAACAACTAAGTGCAAGTCAGGTCAATAGTTGGTGAAACAGCCGAGTCTCAGTATAGAAATAAACTTGTAAATTCTTTACATGTACTGTTACAAAACCTACAGCAGTTCTCATTTCACAAGACATCTATGGTTCTCAATAATTACATCATTTCATTCAAAAAGCCTGGAGTCGCTTGAATATCGAGGCAGACATTGAATTTTACATATTAATCATACGCCAAAACACTCTCATGCTATCATTTGCCAAAATCTTGTTTCGATATCTCAGACCATTAATGACGTACGAGGAAATTTTGAATATGTCGTTCTAGTTTTTCACTGACACACGAGTTCGTGATGGAGCGCTTTACATACATTCTATTATCTCGAGATTGGAAACAGACAGTGATATACTTCCAAGTTTAAAGAATGATTCAATATATTATCTACATTTAATACACAGCAACATGTAATCTGACGTGAACCAAACACAGATTCGTAGCGGTACCTATTTTTCACTGCAGACTAAGAATTTCTTGAATACTTTACCTACTAGCGAAATATCACAATAAATATAACCATTAACGAAATGCTAGATGGTCCATCATGAAGCTGGCGAATTAAGCTATAAGATGCGCGAGAATGAGCATTTACTACCCAATAGTTTCTTTAAAATCGTTTCAGAAAGATAGCAGATTGGCCGGCTTCAGCGGCAGTTAAGCGAGCCTGACTGCTTCTGCGCCGAGTAGGACTGTACTGGCATTACACTGTGGTCATCTGCTCACCCGCCCAGCACACACTGGTAAACTGCGCTTCCCTCCACTCGCTCTGTAGTGAAGTGTCGAGAGTCGCCACTTATTTTAAACGCACTTAAACTTCAGGTTTACATAGTGTAAATTTACCACAGTTTTAAGTGATTAAATTTTCATAAATGTAATAATTAAACAAAAGCGATATTTTGCCAACAAACTTTCTTTTAGACAAATTGTTACAGGAAATCAGTCTTTGTACTGATTGTTTCGTATCCTGCAGACAGAAAGAAATAAACAAGCCTTTAGCGGTATAAATCATGTGTTTGGTGAAGAATCGTGTCTGTATGCTCATCACAACCCACTGTATCATATTAAAGTCGTCGGCAAACGTTTAGTTATGAGTAATTAAGTGTATAACATTATATCTGTACTTAAAATTTCTATATGTAGTGCCATAATTGCTGAAAGGTCACGTTTGGTTTGATTTCATCTTTTGGTATATTGCATCATGCCAGGAAGGAGAAACTGCCAAGAGTAGGTGAGTGTGCTCGATTACAAAATGAGTAAAAAATGATTTACTGGATTAAGTCTTACTTCCGTCTAGATGAAAGTGTCTCTAACATTACTGTATCAGTTGAGTGAATTAAATCCTTCATTGACAGCCGCTTGTCGAAATAAGCCACCCCATTCTCACGAAGTTCCAGAATTCCTGCAGATGTGCGTCAGTTCCTTCATCAATAGGGAATACATGCCATCACCTTCTTCCCTTTTTCCCAGCCTGGTTTGAACCCAACAATATCTGGCTTGTGCTCTTCATTATACTCCCCTAATCCTAAGAGTGACCAACACTGCCTGTCCAGTAGCTCGGAAAACAACCGCATCCTCCATGTGCGTAATGCTGTAACAGTGCAGTTCAGACAAACATATTCTTGTGATGCCATATGTCAAAACTTAAAACAAACAGTTAAGCCCATAACTCAGAACAGAAATAATATAAATCCATGATAGTTACATAAGAGAACAACAATTACTTAATAAATAATAATGACAAGAAATGCAAACAATTACTTAATAAATAGAAACTTCGAGTTCTCAGACATTTTTTAATTTGAATGAACACCTTTACAAGAAATCAGACAGCCCACCTCAAGATTTGCACATAATTACCATCTAGTGAGAGTGCCTGGACTTACACTAGGACTATTCTCTCCGCATCATGTAATTAAGTGACGTTAACCAATGTGCAGTTCCAAACATGTACGCTTGGGGCTCTGCTGCATAGGCTTAGTACTACATATTAGGTACATCATGTAATACAGGCTTAAAACCATACCACCTACAAGCGACGACTTCAGGCGACTACAAGTGGAAAACAGTGTTGGTTTTCAGTGATATTTAATACCTGATTATAGAAGATACAGTATGTAAAATTAAGGGTAGAGAGTGATATGCCCACCCCCCTCCCCCTGAATTCTTAGTTGTTTATGTCAGACTAATCTGTAGCATAACCCTCGGTCTATGTGGGCTCCGATCGATAAATACCGCAGCCTTCCCCAGTATAGAAACCACGAGCCGCACCTGGTTCTTAGGCATCGTCAGATGCGGAAATGGAGGGGCATGTGGTGAATACACCTTTCTCCCAGCCATTGTCAATTTCCGTGAGCAGCTTTTTTAAACACACTTTCTGACACTTTGCAGCAAATCATATGAAAAGACGCGTTTCGGAGAGATATTTAATGCTATGAATGTTAACTTTGCGGCTGCTTAATATTTTAAGTTTCTAAAGTATAATTTTTTTCATGTAGTGCCAAACATTTTCAGAAAATCTGTACACACGCCACTCTTCTAAGATTTTAACAATTTGTTTCGTTCAATGATTTAGACATAGTGATTAATTCTTATTTTAGCTTTTGGCACAACTAAATGACAACTGTAGACAGTTCCTGTGTACCTACATCTACATCTATGCTCTGTAAGGCAGCCTGGAGTCAATGGCACAGGGTATGTCCAAATACCAGTTATTAGTGTTTCTTCCCATTTCATTCCCATGGAACATGGGAAGCATGATTGTTTGAACGCCTCTGCATGTGCTGTAATTATTGTAATCTTGCCCTCAGTATACCTATGTGAGCTATGCATAAGGGGTTGTAATATATTCGCAGAGTCATCATTCAAAGTCGGTTCATGACACTTTGTTAGTAGCCTTGCTCAGGATAGTTTATGTCTATCTTCAAATTGTGCAGTTCAGCTTCTTCAGTATTCTCACAAAGATCAAACAAACCTGTGACCATTTGTGCTGCCGTTTTCTGTGTACTTTCAATATACCCTGTTAGTCCTATCTGGTATGGGTGCCACACACTTGCCAATATGCTAGAACCAATCACATGACTGATTTGTAAGCAATTTCCTTTGTAGACTGATTGCACTTCCCCACTATTCTACCAATAAACTGTAGTCTATCCTCTGGTTTCCCAACGACTAAGCCATCTCATATCGCTACAAAGTGTTACACCCAGGTATTTTTATGGTTTGCCTATTCTAACTGTGACTCATTGGTATTATAGTCATAGGATATTACGCTTTTTCATGTTGAAGTGCACAGTTTTATGTTTCTGATCATTTAAAGCAAGTCATCAGTTATTACATGCCTTTGAAATCTTATGACGATCTGACTGAAAATTTACACAGCTCCTTTCAGGCAGTACTTCATTATGGATAACTGCATCATCAGCAAAAAGTCTGAAGTTACTGTTAATATTGTCTGCAAGGTGATTAATATATGCTATGAACAGCAAGATCCTAACACACTTCCCTGGGGCACATGTGAAGTTATTACTACACGTAACGACAACTCTCTATCCGAATAACATGCTGCATGCTCCCTACCAAAAATTCCTCAATCCAGTTGCAAAATTCAATTAATACCCTATACAAACGTACTTTTGATAACAAGCACAGGTGTAGTACTGAGTCAGATGCTTTTCGAAAATCAATAAATACTGCATCTACCTGACTGCCTTGATTCAAAGATTTTAGTATGTCATGTGAGAAAAGAATGAGTTGGGTTTCAAATGACTGATATTTTCGAAATCGTTGCTCGCTGGCATGGAGGAGGTAATTCTGTTCGAGATACCTCATCCTGTTTGAGCTCAGAATATGTTCTAAGATTCTACAACAAATCGGTGTCAAGGATACTGGAGACTGTAATTTTGTGGTTCACTTCTACCACCCTCTTATAGATGGATGTATCCTGTGCTTTCTTCCAACTACTAACCACCATGTTTTGTTTGAGGCATCTGCAACAGATTTTAGTTAGAAGTGGGGCTAACTCAGCTGTAAATTCGGTATAGAATCTGGCAGGGATTCCATTGGGCCCTTGAGCTTTATTCAAGTATAGCTATTTCAGTTGTTTATCAGCACCACTGACACTAGTACTTATTTCCCTCATCTTTCCAGTGTTATGAGGAGTAAATTGGGGCATTTCTCCTGGGTTTTTCTTTGCAATGGAAAATCTGAAAACAAAGTTAAGCATTTCAGAATTAGCTTTGCTACTCTTTGTTTCAGTTCCTGTTTCATTCGCTAGGGACTGGACACTAACTTTTGTGCCACTAACAGCCTTTACATACCACCAGAATTGTTTGGGTTTTGTGAAATATTATTTGACAACAATGCCCGGCAATTCCTGCCCATCAGTACGTGAGGTCTGCCTGGTTTGGGTTCAGCTATGTTTATTCCTTCACAGCTCCAGTTCAGAGTCACATCATCGATAATCGACGTGGGCAGCTGACAGAACACTTGACAATGTTGTGCTTCGGCAGCCATTGAAAGCCTCACAAATTGATCTCTTGACAGACAAATGCGTTTTATTCAGCAATTCTCTAGCTACAGCTCTACGCTTTGTTTTACATCTATTACATGGTAGTCTCTGTTTGTTTAGCAGTTTCTTTACAGTAACTGTATACTGTAGAGAGTGCCTCCTATTATGAACTCTTCTACTGGGTACATATCTATCCAGTGCATGCTCAGCTATTCTTTTAAACTTGGGCCAGCGTTCCTCTACATGCTGCTGCCCTGTGCTTAAACTTTCAGTTCCTCAATGAGATATGACACTATTGATTTTTTATCTACTGAACACACACACACACACACACACACACACACACACACACACACACACACACACACACACACACATATATATATATATATATATATATATATATATATATATATATATATATATATATGCTTGTTTCAGTTATTCTTTGTACTCTGTTAAGCTGAATAGTGCATATCACAGTCACAATACTAGAAAGAAACACGATATCCACTATGAACAGCTAAATCTAAGTATGGTGCAGAAAGGAGTCCATTTCAGTTGCTGTAAGATTTTTAATGCCCTCCCTTCAAGAATTAAGAGTTTGGTAGATGATGATCTCTTGTTCAAAAAACCTTAAGGCAGTTCCTATTGCAAGGATCATTTTATACAATAGAAGAGTCCTTGAACTACAGTGTTTAACATTTCTTGTATTGTAAATTGCAAATGTATGCCCAAATTTGTATTTGCAATACCGAATATTTTTATTGCAAACATATATTTTGTAATATCTATTTCTCTGTAACACTTATTATTTTATAATCTTTATCTGTCTCTAAAATTTATTTTTTGTAGTGGGACTTAAGTTACTGTTTACTGTTTTTGTTTTGTAATCTCTGTCTATCTCTAAGATGTATTTTTTGTAGTGGGACCTAAGTTACTGTTTACTGTTTTTGTTTTGTTTTGTGTATTACCATACATTATGGCCAAAACATCGATCACTGGAACAACATATAAATTAAATAATAATAATAAATAAAAAGAGTCATTGCTGTCACAACCATATCATGTTCACTGATGTGGACATCCTCAAAGAGGTCAGGTCTGTTTGTTGTTGCCATTAGAAACAATATATTTTCATCATGAGAGAGGTTCCTAACTGTCTGTCCTACGTAGTTTTCAGAGAAGCCATTTAGTAATGTCTCACAGGGTGTCTTACCACACCCATCACTAACAAAACTGTAATTTTCCCAATTGATTGTTGAATTACTAAAGTTCCCCCAATAAGTACAGTATGATTTGGAAACTTTCGTTCAAGCAAAACATTCTCACATGCAGCTTCAATTGCCATCATGGTGGCTTTGAGTTTTTTGTCTATTGCAACGAATTTCTCATTAGCCTATTCTTTCGATGTACTCTTAAATTTTCCCCAGAAATCTCACTGCAGTTATTTTCAGGCTCAGCCATCTATAATTTAAGCAACCTTTATCTCTAAAGTTCTGTATTTTTGGTGATGGTTCTTGTACTTCCAGAAAATTCAGTCAAAGGGACACAGCCAAATGACGCAATTCACTGGTGGGATTGGTAAGTGGAGTCACAAAGAAGAATGGAGTTGAACTTTATGTCGCAAGATAAATGTTGCTTAATTTTTGTCATGTAACTGAAAACTGTGTCTTTACTCATTTAAGTGTGGTGTCACTCCAGTATTCCATCATCTGGGGTGTCATATTAGTTGCACATGTGCACTGGGCTTAAATCATGAACGAAGATTTACTACAAACTATTTCATGTACAGCACTATTAACTTAAGAAAACTCTCAGACATGCACTTTTGTTCATGTTGATATGCTCTGAAGTTAGGGATGAGGGATTCTCTGAATGCTAAAATTGTATAAAGCATTGCTTTATTTAAATTTGTTTAAAATCTGGTAGATGATTCCTTAAGACAGTATTAAGCTGATATATCATACATTCCACATTACACTTCAAGCGTTGAGAGTCTCTGTTTTCGTTAGTAGTATTATTTTTAAAATTTAGTAAGTACAGCATATATTTTTCGCAATATTGTTTTAGTTGAAGCTTTGTTATATAGCCGATTGGGTGAATAATTTTTTTTTTTTAATTTGTGTGATCATAGTGTCCATAAATACTGTAGAATTATTTGTAGATTTCGAAACCATACTTGCAACTACGAAAAAATTAATGAAAAACACATAGTTTCCCATACGACTTTCATGAAACAGCGAGGTGGCGCAGTTATAGCACAATGAACTCGCATTCCGGAGGACCACGGTTCAAACCCGAGTCCAGGTTTCCTAATTGGGTTTTCATTAGATTAGATTAGATTTACTTTCATTCCAATTGATCTGTAGTGAGGAGGTCCTCCAGGATGTGGAACATGTCAGAAAAACAACAATACACAACAAATATTTACAACTAAAACAAGTAAACTAATGTACCATTCCACAGGTCCCAAGTGGAATGATCGTCATTATTTAATGAACACTAAATGCACTGAATTTAAAATAAAAAGTTTGTTATTTATTTATAAGGTAATAAACATGTAATACAACTACTGTAATACTTATTTACAATGAACACATTACTGCACTGAAATTATGCAGAAGTTATGTTGTACTTATATACAAATCAGTTGGTTTTACTAAGAAATTCATCAATGGAGTAGAAGGACTTGGCCACCAATAAATCCTTCAGGCTTCTCTTAAACTGAATTTCATTGGTTGTTAAGCTTTTTATGGCTGCTGGCAAGTTATTGAAAATGTGTGTTCCTGAATAATGCACACCTTTTTGTACAAGACTAAGTGAATTTAAATCCTTGTGAAGATTATTCTTATTTCTAGTATTGATTCCATGAATTGAGCTGTTGGTTTGAAAAAGTGATACATTTTTAATGACAAATTTCATTAAGGAATAAATATATTGGGAAGCAGTAGTTAGTATCCCTAGTTCCCTAAACAGGCTTCTGCAGGATGTTCTTGAGTTCACACCACATATAACTCTTACTGCACGTTTTTGTGCCTGGAAAACTTTAGCTTGGCTTGATGAATTACACCAAAAAATAATCCCATATGACATTATGGAATGAAAGTAAGCATAGTATGCCAGCTTTTTCGTTTTTATATCCCATATGTCTGACAAAATTCGCATTGCAAACAGAGATTTGTTAACACTCTTCAGCAGTTCTGTCGTGTGCCCCTCCCAGTTGAATTTATTATGAAGCTGTAATCCCAAGAATTTAACACTGTCCACTTCTTCTATCTTCTTGTCATCATATGTTAGACATATACTCTTGGGACACCCCTTACAAGTTCTGAACTGCATGTAGTGTGTTTTTTCAAAGTTTAGTGACAAAGAATTGGCTAGGAACCAGTGATTAATGTCCACAAATATTTTATTGGCTGATATTTCTAAGAATACACTTGATTTGATATTTATTGCAATGTTTGTATCATCGGCAAATAAAACAAACTTGGCATCTGGTAATGTTACTGATGAAAGGTCATTGATATACACAAGAAAAAGTAAGGGCCCCAAAATGGAACCTTGTGGGACCCCACATGTAATTAGTTCCCAGTTGGATGATGCCTGACAGCTTGATACATATCCCTTTCCTAATAACACCCTTTGTTTCCTGCCAGAGATATAAGATTTGAACCATTTTGCAGCATTTCCCGTTACACTATAATATTCTAGTTTACTTAATAGGATATTGTGATTTACACAGTCAAATGCCTTTGACAGATCACAAAATATACCAGTTGCCTCCAATTTTTTGTCTAATGAATTAAGCACATTTTCACTGTAAGTGTAGATAGCCTTCTCACTATCAGAACCTTTTAGAAATCCAAACTGTGACTTTGCCAGTATGTTATTTGAGATAAGATGGTTATAAAGACGACTGTACATTACCTTTTCGAAAATTTTTGAGAATGCTGGCGACAGTGAAATTGGACGGAAATTTGATGCTATTTCTTTATCTCCCTTCTTAAACAGTGGCTTAACTTCAGCATATTTGAGCCACTCAGGAAATATTCCACTGATAAACGACTGGTTACACAGATATCTTAATATGTTACTTAGCTCAGAATCACATTCTTTAATTAACTTTGTTGATATCTCATCATACCCACTAGATGCTTTTGATTTTAAAGATTTTATGATGGACATTATTTCTGTTGGGGTAGTGAGGGTCAAATTCATATTATAGAAGTTACTTGATATGTCTGGTCTAAGGTAATCCATAGCAGCATCTACCAAACCTGACAACCCCATCTTTTCAGTAACAGTTATAAAATGTTTGTTAAAAGTTCTGCTACACTATACACATTTGTCACCAATGTATCATTTACTCTTAATGCTATTTGTTCCTCTTCATGTCTGGTTCTACCGGCCTCCTCCTTCACTATATCCCATATTGTCTTTATTTTGTTATCTGATATGACTATCTTTTCCTTGTAATATATTTGCTTTGACATCCGTATTACAGTCTTTAATATTTTGCAGTATTTCTTGTAATGTGCTTTAGCATCAACATTAGAACTGTTTCGGATTGACAGATACAGTTTTCTTTTTGTTTTACGAGATACCCCTATTCCTCGAGTAATCCATGGCTTCTTTGTAGACTTTGCTCTAACCTTGGTAAGTTTTGGGGAAAAGCAGTGTTCGAATAAGGTAAGCACTTTATTAGCAAAAATGTTATATTTTTCGTTCATGCCATGAGCACTGTAAACATCAGTCCAGTGAATGTCTCTGAGAGTGTCCTAAAATAATCAATTTTTGGCTTACTGATTACCCTCTTGAGCTCAGATTTAACAGATTTTATATCCTGTTCAGTATTAACATTTAACAGAAGGAACTGCATGTCATAGTCTGAGAGGCCATTGACTATTGGAATTTTCTATAAAAATATTATCAATGACTGTTTGTGAGCAAGTGGCTATCCTAGTGGGGAACTTTACAGTGGGAATTAAGTTGAATGATAGTGTTACTAACTCAAATAAGTTCTTATTGGGAGAGTCTTTAAGGAAATCTACATTGAAATCACCAGCAACCACTATTTCTTTTTTTTGGTTGTTAAATGGGCCAGTACAGCTTCAAGGTGCTTTACAAACAGATTAAAGTTACCTGCAGGTGCTTGATATACACTTAATATTATGAAGGATTTTTTGTGAAATTCTAATTCTGTTGCACATGCTTCCATATGCTGTTCTAGGCAAAATTTATGAATGTCTGTGTTCTTAAATTTATGACAGTTCCAGATGAATGTGGCAACTCCTCCTTTCTCCATTTCTGATCTACAAAAGTGAGATGCTAACCTAAACCCTGTAACACTTAAGACTTCTATACCAGTGGCCACATGATGTTCAGAGAGGCAGATTATGTCAGCTGGGTTTGAAGACTCTAATTCATCTATGCAGATAGTTAATTCATTAATTTTATTTCTCAGTCCTCGAACATTTTGATGCAATAAAGGTAGCTGACATTTCACATTGACTGAATTAAAATTGGTTGGAGTTAAAATATCGGCTGACAGTTGAAAATTCTTAACCAATGGCTGTTTATGCTGATGTAATAAGCTGGAATTATGTTTTTTGATTTCTTTCTCAAACTGAAGGTTTGTCTCAGTTCTAACCTCTCTTAAAATTTGCTTTCTTTCTGTCCTCCCTACCCTAGAAAAGGGTCTTTTCTGAATCCTATAACCACTAGTATTTTACCACTCATGACAGTGCCTCCCCCCTTCAACTTTCCTGCTATTTCCCCAGCCAATTTACCCTTCCCCTTCATGTTGAGGTGAAGGCCATGCCAAGTATAATCCCACCTACTGAGAGAATCAATATGAACCACACCAATGTGTGACCCCGCACCCAACATGAGCAGCCATTCCAGCTCCAAATTAACTCTCTTGACAGAAGAGTTCAAATGAGGTCGGTCATGGCGCCCAAGAACAGATACAAACTCTACACTTGTATGCTTCGATGCTGATGCAATCTTCGCCAGGTCACCTACTGGTGATCTGTCAATACTGTTACCTGCCCCACCCACTATAACCACGGTGTATTCCTTAGTGAAAACTTTGCAAAGTGACCCTAAATCCTCTGTCACCTGCTCCAGACCAGCACTAGGTTTAAAAAAATTAGTGACCTGGTATTCTGATCCTAGTTCATGCTGAAAAAGTTGGCCAACACCTCTTCCATGGTAACTACCTAACAACAACATTTTCTTTCCCTTTACTGATTTCCCTACATTCTTACTTTTCAATTTGCTAATGAAAGTTTGTTGTGCCCTGTCTACACTGGCAACTGCTTGAGGCTCACCAGCTTCTAACTGAAGCAACAGGTCAAATCTATTTTCCACATTCACCATAAAGCTGTCAGACAAAGTTCTAGGCCTGTTCCTCCTGTTGCCTGTTGCCACTTCCCACCTCTCTTTACCCTTCTCCCTCCTTAACCTATCAAGATCTCCCCTGGCCTTGTCTAACTCAGCCTGAAGGGCGGCAATTTTCCCCTCCTGTTCTAGTATCTTCCTATCTCTACTACAAATCCTACAAAACCACTGATGAGTCTCATTTACTTCCCCTATTCCCACGCCACTACAGTCACCCACATGGAAAAAAGTACAGCACCCATCACACCAAAGCTCCGACCTAACAATTCTGCGGCAAGTCAAGCACTTTTCACTCATGATAAACGTAATAGTTTATTAAGAATAAGTCAGTTAAATTACATATAAACACGAAAATATGGTTACACAAATTTGGCCTATACGCAACTGTGTGTAAACAAAAACAAAAGTGCAAAGTTTCTGAAACAACAACTTAAACTTTACGCTACTTTCCGGAACTACTAGTTAAATAATGAAGAGGTACGATAAGTTAAATTGCTGGAGAGAGCAAGGAACAACTAAACGAAATTCTATAGATTTGCTGCAGCAGAACGTAAACAGAAAATACGACTGTACGGTCTTTTCGCGTTTTCTGCTATATTACGTAAAGAAAAATGAAACCTTTAATGGTACACGTAAACGGCACAATAATACACCTATTTACCACGTAATCAGTACTAATCTATATGTTTTATAATCTAAAATGACTTATCTTTACGAGAACACCAAAACTCGCGCTAGTCGCCTGGCTGCAGGGCTGACTTCCGTAAATCGCTTCACGCACATGCCAGGACAGTTCTTTTGAAAAGGCACGGCCGACTTCTTCAGCAACGGGACCGATGACCTCACTGTTTGGTCCCCTCCCCCAAATTAACCAACAAACGACTTTAATTTTTTTCCTAGCAGACATGCAGCTCTGATTCCAAGAATGTTAGAACGACCTCCGTGGTAGGTTCTTTCTTCCGCGTTGATTAACTTTGACCACAGCAGCAGATGACTGTAGAGCTTAGTAGTTCGTGTCATGCGTTGGTACAGTATTGTGTTGTATTTTCTGTGTAATATGTATGTGATTTGATGGTGGAGACACGAAATCACGGAAAGACACATACTGAGTGTGGTACTAAGTCCATACTTAATTTTTATTATCATTACAGCTAACTGCCTCGAATGAAGTAGTTTGCCAATGCCTTGTAATGATGCTATAGCAACTGTTGGTACAATTATTATATTAGTTCAATTTCATTTATTGGGCACATTTGAACGATAAGTTTGTTTCACATTTAATTATTGTATTATCTTTGGCGCTTCTGGTTATGGTTTGAGATAGCCTTAGAATTTCGTAAGTAATTATTTCAGGTTATGTGTATCAGAACCAAACACTTGTTATTTTCAGTGAGCTTGTGTTTCCGCATTGCGAGCAGGAGGTGACTAGTGTTTAAACAAACATATTAGCGCACATTACGTACCTGTGCTGTTCGGCAATTCCGAAAAATACCAGATCGACGTGTGGGTATGTAATGTGCTTGCTCTTTTCCTTCTGTCCGATAAAATTGCGAAATGTTTCCCGTGATTTAGCAAAAGAACCGCCAGAAATTTTGATTTGTTGTCTGTAATTACCGGAAAAGTGTCTATATGCTGTGGTGGTTAGAGAAAGTGAAGGTCAATGTGAAATACTTAGTGATTGACGAAAAAAGGCCCTCATGAAGTTCACACACACGCTGCATTCATATTGTTATATTTACTTGTGTTGTGCATGCGAAGTTTGGTAACAATATTCGTGGAGGAAGGAATAGGGACGGTAAGAGTTCACTGTAATCTGATCTGTAGTTCGTCCGGGTTGTAGCGCAAACAGTTGTACTGCCGATACATCAGATTCTTTAGCACACGTTAATACAGAGTATCAGGGATTGGTTATGTTGGTATGAAAGAGAATGCTGTAGAGGGAATTCATTGTGTTGCGTTTTCCATGGATTTTCAATGTGCCTATGTGCTCCATAGTTTAGTAAATAGTGTTAACTGCTGTTTGTAGTAATGTGCACATTTCAATCTATGGAAGGATATGGGAAATATAATAGACTCTGTAAGGCCTAATGGGTATGTGTAATTGCCACCGACGAAAGCATCCCAAAACCACAGAACATTGTCATGGGACGCTTATGAGAAAGTAAATTCACTAAGTCTTGATAGAGGAATTTAATCGTTAAATCTTAACAGTCAAGAATCATTTATTTTTCTATGCAATGTGCAGGCAGCAGTGTGTGTTTTTTAGTGACTGCGTAACGATTGCAGCATTGCTCTATATTGAGTTGATAATGTTGAATGTAGATGACTGTATAAGGAAACAGTTGTTAAAAATACATACTAAACTGACTGAAAAAAAGAAAGTTCTATCTGTATGGGTGGATTTTCATGGTCTGCTTTTCTGAATACCATGAGCAAATATGGGTTTATAGATTGATTGAAAATGCAGCCAGTATGGTTGAGAACTAATTCTTTTCTGTTCTTGCATACGTTGCTAAGAACATAATTATAAACCTCTTACATTATTCTATATGTTAAGGAAATTGCAGGATACATTGACAGGCTTCGATATGGCTCGAGGCTCATTTTCATCTTTTATTCTTCATACGTAAAATTGTCTACTGTAAACAGATTTGTGTGGTAAACTCACTTTATCTTAGTTGATTCACATGACAGTTAGAAATTTATGTGGAAAAAGAAAGATAAGTCAGCTACCATATTCAGAATAAGACTGATTACCACAAGCAAATGCTACTAAGTAACAGCAGTAACTGAAAGTCATTTGTTTCCACTGTGTGGGGTTTTTTGTTTTCTCTCAAATTGAGTTTTGTTTTCCATTAATGACACTGAGGCTTCAGAGTCCTCATAACCAGCAAGTTGTCAATCAGTTCATTTTGTCAGGTTCTTTGTCCCTCAGCCATTTTTAAATTTTTGATATGCATCGACTCATTTGCTGCAGCCAGCAAATACTGCCTGTGCATTATGTCGAATAATGACACTGTAAACATATCACTTTTGCTTTGTTTTTCAGTGGCTTAGGAGGGCAATCATGGACTGCAAGGGAACTAGTTGGGTTAAAAAAGAGAAGAATGAAATATATGCTGAATCAGAATCCTTGGTAAATAGCTTCTTGTGTTTTTTACCATTGTTTCATTAATTTCTTTGTGCAATGTGGTGTGTAAACAAGCAGATTACATGTCCTGTTTGTCAGATGAAAAATTTGGTATTGGCTGTTGGTTTTGCTTCTTGACCAAACGAAGTTGACTGTTGGCTGTGCAACATATTTGCAATGGATTGGTGTCTTGTAGTATATGATGCTGCTCTCTAATATTTAATGTTTCAAAATTTCTGCAGCTTATTTTTAGTGTGATGTTGGCATCCCAGTAGTCAATGATCACATGTTTGCTGTCTACTAGGAAATTGTCAAATGTTCTTGAGTTGTGACGTTAGCAATCACTTGTTACAAATTAATTTCCTGCTTTGAGATTTAGTTTGGTGTGTTGTTAATGTCTAGATTTGTTCCTTTTTTAGAAAGAGGTATTATTAATGGATATGATAAAGTAATATATAGGTGGACTCCACTTGCTAGAGTGCAGATGATTTAGCTACTACTGTAGATCAGTTGTGCCGGCCGCGGTGGTCTCGCGGTTCTAGGCACGCAGTCCAGAACCGTGCGACTGCTACGATCGCAGGTTCGAATCCTGCCTTGGGCATGGATGTGTGTGATGTCCTTAGGTTAGTTAGATTTAAGTAGTTCTAAGTTCTAGGGGACTGATAACCACAGCAGTTGAGTCTCATAGTGCTCAGAGCCATTTGAACCATTTTTTTGTAGATCAGTTGTATGGTTTGCTGGATGAATTGATCATATGCTATATTTGTGGTCAATTTTTAAGTTGGCCAGAGTTGCTTTCTCAGACAAGAGGGATACATATGTGGATTTATTGCAAAGACAATATTTGGCAGTCTATTTGTCATGGTGCCTGATGGAGAAATCTAAACTCATGATCTACAATATTTCTTTCCTGGTGTATAATATTTGCTATTGTTCATCTAATTGGTTTTATATCCTCAAAGTTATTGTTAGCAATATTACCATTCTTGATCTGTTTTTGTTTTGTCAGTAGGTATTCAGAATGTATTAAATATTGGGAAGTGGTAGGGGACCAAGAGTTGTTGATAAAATCCTTTGAGGGGCTTGATTACTATTAAATGAAAGAGCAGTTGGTAGTGTAATGTGCAACCCTAAAAAGGAAATGGTGGTAATGCTGATATTAAAAGGAAAAAAGGAGTGTTACAGAATGTTGGAATGTTTGCAGTGCTCTTTAACCAGTAGATCTTCACATTACCACTCTAAATATTTAGTATCAAATAAATTACCTAAATGTTAATATAATCACAGAGTTAAACTGTGTTGGCTCAAGTATGACACGTCTGTAACATACAACATATGCTTACAGGTTTGGTGATCATAAAAGAAGTAATTATAGCAGAATATCACTGTCAGCTTCAGGCAAATTAAAACATGCTGAAGTTACTGTTAGAGCTCACTCACTGATTCAGTTTTTCTGAGATTAGCAGGATTTTGAATTTTCCAGTGTGTGGCCATCAACTTCTTATGGAAAATTCATTCCTCTACGATTACATGCCCCAACACCCATGGCTTTCTGTTACTGAACAGTACCTTTCCCAGTGTCTGACTCTCTCCTAACCTACAGCCCCATCCTGGTCGCCATGACCGACTAGATTCTAGCCCACAATTCTCCATTGAAGGCACCGCCTACAAACAAATCTACAGCACATCAAAGGGCATTTGTATGGCACCATGTTCTGCCAGTTCATTCATATTCCACCTAGAGGATTCATTTCTAACCACCCAGAATCACAAACCCTTCACCAGATCAAGATTCGTTGATGACATTTTTATAATCTTATTGGTTTGTTTATTGAACCTGATCTGATTAGGTCCATCAGGCCCTCTATTAAACTGGACCACAGTTTCACAAATACTGTACCCTTTTTGTATCATATTTTCCTGAAACTAAGTTTTAATATGACAAATAGTATAACAATGATTTGGGTGTCTCAATTAGCAATGTCAGTGAATAATACTATGAACTAAAAGTTAATACTGGCAGTACTTCTACTACTGCAGTTGATACCACTAGCGGTGCTAGTAGTGGTGGTGATGAAAGAATTTGAAGGAGTGCAAGGTAGGTTTTATTCTGATACAGTGTGTAATGGGGAAAGGAAATGTAAGGAGACTCCACCAGCTAAAAATATTGGGAAACAATGTGATTGCAAGGAATATACTAAGGGTCACTGTGAGGCCTCCACAGCCTAAAATTTCCTTTAGAGTGTTTTCCCAGAAACAGATCTCCCATGCCTTGTCTTGTCAGTCACACATACAGAAGTGTCCAATTCCACCCTTCTACTTTGATCCATGACGTCACAAATACGGCAGAAGCAACCATACACTACGACTCCAATATGGCGCCTGTGATGTCATTACGTAAACATGACCACTGACATGAAAATACAATTAAAAACCGAAACACACACACACACACACACACACACACACACACACACCCTCCCAGTGCACTGTGCACTTATTTTCTCTTTCTCAGTTTTTCTCCTCCCCTTCCCCTCCCACTGTACAGCTTCCCAAAACTGCCGTTAGCAACCCACACTGTCTTTGCCACATCCTTGCGTGGTGTCACAGAGAACACATTATCTTCCCCCCACCCCTCCTCCCACCTTTACATTGCTATTCCTCTCTCCCTGCCACGTGCTGCCTCATACCTCACAACCCACCCTAACAGATTGCTCATGCCAAAAGCAGATGGCCATGTCTCAGTTCGCGCGCGTGTGTGTGTGTGTGTGTGTGTGTGTGTGTGTGTGTGTGTGTGTGTGTGTGTGTGTGTGTGTGTGTGTGTGTGAGGCCGAACATATAGTGTTGCCTGTATTTGTTTACCAGGCTTAGAATACTAATAGTTTTTGATATCTCTATGACTCTGTTGTTGGCATCAGGAAGAATGGTAAGGAATGTGTTGCCAGAACGCAGTTTACAAACAAGATACTGTAAGTAATTGCAAACATCCACATCCCAAGGCATGGGCTAGCAAGAACAGGAAACTCTCACAGAGTGAATGACCTCAAAAGTTTTATTTATTATTCCCTCCCTGCTTCATCCACATCATTTTAAAATTTCAAAATAAAACTGTGTGATTGGCTAATAGAAAATCCGTATTACAATTAGTTGTATGGTGTGGGTATTGTTGATTTCAATATTAAAGATTCTGGTGGTACCCACTGATTTCACTACACTATTGTTTTTTGGAAATACAGAAGCGTCCGATCCCGCCCGTCTGCTTTGACCCATGACGTCACACACATGGTGGAAACAAAAACAAACACACACACTTTCCACAAGAAGCCTAATGACACTAACGGGACAAGTGCGGGAAATGGGGTGTTTTGGGTGGGGGCAAACGAAATGTAAACAAATTTAGACGCCTTGCGTAGCTACAACGTGTAAGTGAAGACAGCCATGCATGAATACCCACCCACCTCCCCAGGGGTTGTAACCCCTGCAACCCATAGAAGGTAAAGATGCTTCAGTAGCTGATTAGTGTTTTTTGTCTTTTTTTTAAAAAAAAGAATCTCACGGGATAGAACGAACAGATCAGAAAGATAAATATAATAAACTAAAACAGAAATTGGAGGAAACAGATAATTAAAATAAGTAATAAATGTTTTTAAATTAAAAAAAAAACTCACGAGATAGAATGAACAGACCAGAAAAGTAAATAAAATAAGATAAAACAGACCTGGAGACAGCCACACTCAAACCAAACTTCGCGCCGTCATGACGTCACACACAACACCCTTACGTCATGGGTCAAAGCCCACGCGTGGGATCGGACGCTTCTGTCGACCCTGTTCTTTTATATGATGAAGCGCATTTTGTATGTAATAGTTACCGATAAGTAAATAAAGATTATGGGAGTAGGAAATATGATTCAAAGTAGCAGCATAGGAAAATGATGTGCAAGATGCTAATAAATTTTCAAATTTCTTGTCACTGATCATTCATATAACTTTCAGATCATTACCATTGAAATGCACTTTACTGTCTCTGAGAAGGCCACTCTGAAAAGAATGAGTCATTTCTTCTTTGGAAGTGTCATAGACTTAAAATATGTGATAATTTTTTGTAATATATCTAAAATTGTCTTCTTGAAAGAACTCCTGGCAGATTTTTTAAATGGATGAGCAAGTGAACCAACAGGTAATTCTAGAATTTGTGTGACTGTATGAAATTAAGCAGTGTTATGTTATGGCTCAATTTTGCTGAATATAATATAGATTGACTTGATGCACTTGCCCATGCTAGACTACCCTCCCCAAGCCTCTTAATCTCTGATGACTGTCACCTTCTACATCCATTTGGACTTGCTTCTTGTCTTCAAGCCATAGTGCCCCTCTACACATTTTACCCTCACATATCCCTCCATTACCAACTTGACTATCCCTAAAAGCCTCAGAATTTGTGCTATTAACAGGTTCGTTGTGTTAGTGAAATTGGTCCCTATGTTCCTCCCTCATTTGTTGTTTCATCTACCCATCAAATCTTCAGCATTCTTCTGTAGCACATTTCAGATGCTTCGATTCTCATCTTGTGTGAATTGCCTATCATTTATGTTTGACTTCCATACAGGGCTGCACTGCAAATATCATCAGAAAATACTTCATAACACTTAAATTTATATTAGATGTGAACAGTCCTCTTTATTAGGCACATGTTCATTGATATTGCTAGTCTTCACTTAATTTCTTTCTTACTTCGGTGATTGTCATTTACTTTGATGTCCAAATAGCAAAAGTTGTCTACTACTTTTACTGTCTCATTTTCTAGTCGAAACTCAACATTGCCTGATTTATTTCAGCTAGATTCCATTGTTTTTATTGATGTTTGTCACAGAATCATCCTTTAGTGATGATATCCAATTTTACTCTTCCGAGTTCTACCTCCCACACATCCCTTCATTGACAGTTTCAAGATGCCAGTTTTGTTTGATAGAATTACATTGTCATTGGTAAACACACAGTTCGCTTTACTTTCTTCCAGATTTCCTTCGTGTCTTCGTCGTACAGAGTGCATATCAGATGAAGGCTACAAGCCTGTCTCATTTCCTACTCAATGCTTCCCTTTCATGTCTGTAAAGTCTTACAACTGGTGTCTGGTTTCTGTGAAAGTTGCAAACAAACTTTTGCTTGCTGTCTATTTATTCTGCTGCTGCCCAAATTCCAAAGAGTGCAGTCAACTCCACATTCTCAAAAGCATTTCAGTAAATCTGCAAAAGCTGTAAACACAATTTTGTTTTTATTTAACTCATCTTCTAAGGTAAGCCATAGTATCAGTATTGCCTTGTGTTACATGTTTCTGGTACCCAAAGTGATCTTATGTAAGGTTAACCCTCTAAAAGCTTTTCCATTCTTACAAGCATGTCATATTAATCTGATAATATTCACACCTGTTAGTACCTGCCTTTCTTCAAATTTGACTTATTACATTCTGGTTGATGTATGACTGGACGTCAACTATCTCATATCTTGCACAAAAGTGGAATAATTTTGTCATGGATGGCTTTCCCATGTATCCCAATAATTCTGAGGGAATGTCATCAACTGCAATGGCCTTGTTACTACTTCGCTCTTTCTGTGCTGTTTCAAATTCTGCTCATGTTATGATATTTCCAGTCTTGTCTGCAACTACTTCCTTTTCCCATTTTGGAGCAAGTTCGTTCCCCTTTGTCTTACAACCATTCTTGTTTAGCCATATTGCATCTTCTGTCAACATCATTCCAGTCATGTCTGTATTCCCTTTTGTCTGCTTAAATAGCTACATGTTTGTATTTTCTCTTCGCATCAATTAAATTCACTTCTCATGAGTTGTGAAGGTATTCCTACTAGGCCTTACTTTTTACCTATGTTTCCTCCTGCCTTCACTGTTTCATCTCAAAGCTGCCTATTCATCACCCAGTGTATACATACCCTCTATTTATCACTTTTTGCCTAATGCTCATTTTCAAACCATCAATGAGCTTTGGTTCATTCAAGTTTATCCAAATCCCATGTACTTAAATTCAACTTTTACCATTTCTTCAAAATTACTCTGCAGTTAATAAAAACAACTCTAGCCAGAGTCCACATCTATCACTGGAAATGTTTTGTAGTTTACAATCCTGTTTCGAAATCTTTGTTTTTGACATTACATAATCTGTTTGAAACCTTTTGGTTTCTCCATGTTATTCCACATACACAAGCTTCTTTCATGATACTTGAAAAAAGTGTTTGCAGTGACTAATTCATGCAATGTGCAAAATTCTACCAGGTGGCTTCCCCCTTTCAGTCATTTGTGCCATTGGATGTTCTCTTAACTAGTTTACATCCCGTTCCTACTATTGAATTTCATTACCTTCTAGAATTGGCTTTCATCTTCCTTAGATATTGAATAATTACTCATCAAACTTTTTCCTATTCCATTATTCTGCTGGTCTGGTTGCCATACAAATTTCTACCATTGTTGTATTTTCTTCATGCCTATTTCAGCTATGGTAATTCAGTGACATTGCTGTTGATAATAGCTTACTCATGTTCCTATTTTCTTGCTCATTACTAGGGCTCTCCCTGCATGATACCTATTTGATTTTTTTGTTGATACCCTTGTACTGATCTGACCAGAAGTCCTGTCCTTTCTGCCACTGCACTTCAGTTCGTACTACAACTGAATACAACCTATCCATTTTTGCTATTTAAAGTCTCTAACCTTCCTAGGCTGTTGATGTTGTCTTCAGTCCAGACTGGTTTTGGTGTGTGTGGGGGGGGGGCAAGGAGGGGGGGTTTGAGGTTTTCGGGCGCTAAACAGCGTGGTCATCAGCGCCTAACTGGTTTCGTGCCTCTCTCCTTACTACCCTATCCTGTGCAAGTTTCTTCATCTCAAAGTATGTACTGCAGTCTACATCCTTCTGAATCTGCTTAGTGTATTCATCTCTTGGTCTCCCTCTTTGATTTTTACCCTCCACACTGCCCTCCTATACTACATTGGGGATCCATTGATGCCTCAGAACATGTCCTACCAATCGACTTCTAGTCAAGTTGTGCCACAAATTCATGATCTCACTGATTTTAATCAGTAACTCCTCAGATGGTAGAGCACTTGCCCACGAAAGGCAAAGGACCCGAGTTCGAGTCTCGGTCGGGCACACAGTTTTGATCTGCCAGGAAGTTTCAACTCCTCATTAGTTACATGATCTACCCATCTAATCTTCAGCGTTCTTCTGTAGCACCACATTTTAAAAGCTTCTGTTTCCTTCACACACACACACACACACACACACACACACACACACACACACACACACACACACACACAGAGAGAGAGAGAGAGAGAGAGAGAGAGAGAGAGAGAGAGAGAGAGAGAGAGAGAGAGAGAGAGAGAGCTGAGACCACACTGCCAAGCTGTGGTCTCAGCTCTCTGAGATTGCGATCATGCGAGTGTGCGAGGGTGCACGTGTCTACTGCTGACAAAGGCCTTAATTGTGTGAATCTTTTTTATTGTGCATATCACGACTTAGCATCTCCGCTATATGGTGAGTAGCAACTTTCCTTCTCTGGTATTGTTACATTCCATCCTGGGTTTTCCATTGTTTGATGTTTGCTTCTATTCTATTCTTGTTTAAACTGTTCATCGTCTGTGTCGTCCACTTTCATACAAGACTACACTCCATACAAATACTTTCAGAAAAGACTTCCTGACACTTAAATCTATACTTGATGTTAATAAATTCATCTTCTCGAGAAAAGCTTTACTTGCCATTGCCACCCTAAATTTTATAATCCTGTCTACTTTGACCATCATCCCGTCTCCGGCCATCCTGATTTATGTTTTCTGTGATTTCCCTAAATCGTTTCAGGCAAATGCCGGGATGGTTCCTTTGAAAGGGCACGGCCGATTTCCTTCCCAATCCTTCCCTAACCTGAGCTTGCGCTCCATCTCTAATGACCTCGTTGTCGATGGGACGTTAAACACAAACCACCACCACCACCACCACCACCACCACCACCACCACCACCACTTTGACCATCATCAGTTATTTTGCTCCCCAAATAGGAAAACTCATGTACTACTTTGTGTCTCACTTTCTAATCTAAATACCTCAGCATCACTGATTTAACTCCACTACATTCCATTATCTTCATTTCGCTGTTGTTTATGTTCATCTTCTATTCTCCTTTCAAGACACTGTCTCTGACAAAATTACAATGTCATCGGCGAACCTCAGAGTTTTTATTTCTTCTTCATGGATTTTAATTTCTGCTTCAAATTTTTCTTTTGTTTTCTGAACTGCTTGCTCAGTATACAGATTCAATACCATCAGGGATAGGCTACAACCCTGTCTCACTCCCTTCCCAACTGCTCTTTCCCTTTCATGCCCCTTGACTCTTATAACTGCCATCAGGTTACTGTACATATTGTAAATAGCCTTTTGTTCCCCGGGTTTGACCTCTGCAACCTTAATAATTTGAGAGAGAGTATTAAAGTCAACATTATCCAAAGGTTTCCCTAAGTCTACAAATGCTAGAAATATAGGTTTGCCTTTCCTTAATCTGTGTTCTAAGACAAGTTGTAGGGTCAGTATTGCCTTATGTTTTCAAACATTTCTATGGAATCCAAACTGGTATTTCCCAAAGTCAGCTTCTACCAGTTTTTCTATTCATCTGTAATGTATTCATGTTTGTATTTTGCAGCCATGACTTACCAAACTGATAGTTTGGTAATTTTCACGTCTAGTTTGGTAATTTTCACGTCTGTCAACACCTTTTTTCTTTGGGATTGGAATTATTATATTCTTCTTGAGGTCTGAGGGTATTTCACCTATCTCCTACATCCTACTCACCACAAGGTGGAGTTCTGTCAGGTCTGGCTCTTCAAGGGCTGTCAGTGGTTGTAATGGAATGTTGTATACTTGCAGGGCCTTGTTTCGACTCAAGTCTTTCATGGCTTTGTCAAACTTGTCACACAATATCATTTCTCCCATTTCATCTTCATGTACATCATGTTCTGTTTCCATATATTGCCCTCCAGTACATCACCCTTCTATGGACACTATATAATCCTTCCACATTTCTGCTTTCTCTTCTTTGCTTGGAACTGGTTTTCTGTCTGAGCTCTTGATATTCATCCAAGTGCTTCTCTTTTCTCTAAAGGTCTCTCTAATTTTCCTGTAGGCAGTATCTATCTTACCCCCTAGTGATATATACTTACCCTACTAAGGTATGTAATACTCCACACTCAGACATATAGAGTGCCTGTCCTGCTTTTCCTGATAACATTCTCCTGAGTAGCCTCTGCCTGGAGATCTGAATGGGGGATTATTTTACCTCCAGAATATTTTGCCTAAGATAATTTTGTACAGTAGCGCTGCATGCTCTTGAGAAGAAAAAAACAAACACAGGTGCAGTTTACCTTTGCTTTCATCCATTTGCAGTATTGGCACAGGAAGTTGGTTAATGCTACAAGGCCAGGTCAGTTGATCATCCAGACCATTGCTCCTGCAACTGCTGAAACGGCTTTTGCCTCTCTTGAGGAACCATGTGTTAGCTTGATTTCTCCTCAGATAATACGTATTAGTGTTTGCACTTAACTGTTTTCAGTATCGTTCACATGCCAGCAACCCTACCTTGGCAGTGTCCGTGGTTCGTTTGGGGTGGGGACAGTGCACTATTGTTTAAAGTGCTGTCTTGGAGCAGAAGAAATAGTTTTAGCATGTATATTTGTAGAATTACTTAGTTATCTGTATGAACATAAATAACAATTCTGTGATACTGTATTGGTACACATACAAACAAACAGATGAAAACTGTTGCTATGTGTTAGATATGAGGCTGTAACTCATGGTTTCAGGATCAGTTACTTTAACAATTACCCTAACCAAGCATGCCTCCAGGGCTGCCAAGGGGATGTCACTTGTGTGTCCTCATAGATTTTCATCTTAGGTTCAGGATTTTAAGGTCAGTGACCAGCCAATAATTTTGTAAAGCAGTATGACACAGTTGTTCATATAAGTAGAAACAAGAAATACATTTGGCAGTTGGGTGATTTGTGAGTGCTGGTAAGTGTAAAAAATTTATTATACAGTTGTTTGTAGATGAGTGCATAGGATAACAATATAATAATCATAAAATTGGTGGTTCAGATAACACCGATTGCTACCAGTTTTTTAGTTTTTTTACATTCCATATGTAAAACAAATGACAATTTTAATCCATGCTGAACCATACTTTATTAAAAAGTTATTTTTAATTATCAGTTACATAAAATGCAAGTATTGTTGAAAAATTACAATTTGGTACAAAAATGAAGAGCATCAAATTGAAAAGAAAGAAATCTCGCAGAAATGTATCAAAATTTTTGTTTTAATATGTCGAATGTTGAAAAAATGTAATCTTTACTAAACCGTTACAATTAAGTATTTGTTAAATTTGCGAGTTGTTAGTAGACATGGAAGTTTTCAAAAATAAGTAGTACTTACTAGAAGATTCGAACCACCAGCCTTTTCATTAAGGCACTTTGGTGCTATAGTCTCAATTACCAGCAATTGTGTTAATAATTAGGAAATATTTTGTAGTTGACAGCACTCAGAAATCTTCAGATCTTCAATGTCAAATTTTTGTAGTTGTTTGGTAACTGCGTAGTGCTGGTTTAGGGAATTGATGTTCCAGCACTAAACTCCAAATACTCTAAATCTGAAGGAAATTAAAGAGGATGATCTGAAATATACCGTTTTCAGTCAAGTTCTTATTGTTGCAGGGATATGCCCATAATGGTTAAGGTGATAGCCCATAAAATGCAAGAAATCCTGGTTTAACTCATCAGTGCAGCCAAAATAAATTTTTACGTCTGCTGTTACATAGACGATTCTCTAATATTATGCAGTCATTGGATCAAATTGTGAATGTTTCTTATCAGCTTCAATCATCTGATATTCAAAATTGTATTGGCTGACTGCATTGCAGCAGAATTGTGAGTGAATAGATCAATTGATTTTACTTGATCAATGACTGTTGGATCCATTTTTATTCTTGCAGAGGAACTGCTTTCTTTCTAAAATCATATAGGAGAACAAAATTATCTGCTGTTCAGGTCTTTAGCTCCAAACATGTTTTCTGTGCCTCTTCTTACAAACTGAAATGACCTGTGCATTTTTATATTCCCATGAAAAGCCAGTGTTCCATAAAGTAACACTTAAATTGCCAGAGGTTGTTCTGCAAGATCCACTGGTCTTATTTAATCTGATGGCTGCCACTTCAGGTCTAGTGGTCTACTGTGTAGAAAAAGTTTGGTTTTTCCTTCTCACTCCTGTCCCCACCTTAGTCAATTATGTATCTGTCATTTTAGTATCCACATTGCAGCCAAAAATGTGAAATGCATTTTTATGTTCTTTAGTGGAGAAACTTTGTAAGGCAAAGCATTGTAATTGACTTTTGTGTTACTGTCTTCTGTTTTGCCACCATGTGCATCATTGTCAACTTGCCTTTGTAGAGTTGTCTTTGATCCATTTTCTAACATTTTTGTTCAGAAGTTCTGGGGTTTTCATTTTTTGTTTCATGTTTTGCAAGATATGATTTTGCTTATAAATTAATGGAAGGCTTCTTATATAGGCTGTCTTGGTGGTTCTCATATGTTCAACTTTTTGTTGGCCATGGAGATTCAGGGGATTTTGCTTCATTTATATTTGCTGTACAGATCTCTGCTGTCATGTAACTATGTAATGTTGTTAACATTTGCAGGTCCTCACTGTATTCCACAACATTCCCCATGCTAGGTGTATTGGCTGTTACATCATGTTTGAACACCTTACCAGGTTTGTTAGGCAGAAGTATGTTCCTATCTTTCAGAATTTGTTTTTAATAGTAGCAATCTGTGATGCTTCAGTAGTCCAGTGCTCATGTTCCAATCTCTGTGTTTAGGGAATTTATTATTTTTGGCATGTTTATTGCTAACAGAATATATATTTTCCTGTTGTGTGTGTTTTCTAAACAGTTACACAGGCAAATTTTTGGAAAACATGTTTTGTAGATTTTCACAGGAATTTTTGTTCTCACAGCTGTGCTAATGTCACGGGATGTGATTTTGAGATGAATGAGGCCAGATTTTCCTCTTGAAATTTAGATTTATGTTTTTAATGGATTCTCTAAATTTCTTCAAGGAAATGGATGGACAGCTCCTGATAAAATGGCCTGGCTCATGTTGCGTATATTTGCTCAACCTCATGTCATGTTGTACTTTATTGATGTAATTTTCCTCACATCTTTCTCCCCCATCTGAAGGCATGCATCTTCAGTTATGTAGCTGACAAGTATATATATCCCTTCACTGAAGTATGATAGAGAAATTCGATTTGTATACAATATTTACCAGAGTATATCTTAAGCATTAATCTGCTATGATGGGTGGACGTTGGAACTCAAATGGTTTTTTTTCCACATCACATTTCACACTTTTTTTCCTCACATTTGATACTTATCTGCATGCAGATTTCAAATTTCAGTAACATGCAATGAGATAAATGCAGATTTATCTCATTGTACAGTTCTGATTTTTCAAGATAATAAATGTATTACTGCCTATGTTCTGTGGTGCATCTTTCTAATGGGTGCTCTGTATGGAATATCAGATTTTGTAGCTAATCATTTCTATTTTTCCTTCCAGTATTGTGTGTATAATGCCATTGTTAGTTAATGAAACTCTGGATCTGGTCTTGAGTGCTTACACACTTTTCTAAGAGTAAGAGGATTGCTTCTTGAATGGGTGTGAGGCTACAAATTCAAGTGTTCTGGGTTCAGTCACAAGCATCATCTGTCACTTTTTAATATGGAAATTGTCTGTGTGGAAAATAACAGTTTCCATTCCAGTGTGATGCTCTAGGTCCTCATGTAACTTACTATGTCAGTGAGTTCAGAAGTTGCACCACAAAATTTCATGTCCATTTCGTAGAACTCCACTCACAAGCTATAATTCTTTTCTTTACTGAAAACAATGTTTATATTCCTGTGTCAATCACTATTTATGATCACTTTGGTTTGACACTAAGTTGGAACTTCTCTCTCCCTCCTCTGCCTGTGCCACAGTGAAGGCTCCAATAAGAATATTTTTTGATTTTATGATGATCTCAGCTCCTTATTTTCTGACCTGTGTTATTCAGTGGAAGATGATAGGGTACCTCCGCAAAGACCATGAGGGCACTATGGTCAAGAAGGAACTAAACAAGTAGCAGGTTACATGCAGAATGCATTTTTTAGGTTAGAAAACCATCTGTAAAGACAATAAGCAGGTAAATGCAGATCGAAGTGTGCATCACCTAATTTTGGTACTGAGGCATACTACATCCAGTAAGACAATGCCTAATAGAGCACTAAGATGTTAATAATTAACTCCAGGTAGTTGAAAGCTTTACTTTTACTTTGGGTTTGCATTTGTTTTTGTGTCATTTGACATGTATTTTCCTCAGTACCAAAATTAGGTGACGCACACGTAGATCTGCATTTACCTGCTTATTGTCTTTACAGGTGGTTTTATAACCTAAAAAATGCATTCTGCATGTAGCCTGCTACTTGTTTAGTTCGTTCTTGACCATAGTGCCCTCATGGTCTTTGCGGAGGTACCCTATCATCTTCCACTGAATAACACAGGTCAGAAAATAAGGAGCTGAGGTCATCATAAAATCAAAAATATTCTTATTGGAGCCTTCACTGTGGCACATGCAGAGGAGAGAGAGAGAGAGAGAGAGAGAGAGAGAGAGAGAGAGAGAGAAGTTGCAACTTAGTGTCAAACCCAAGTGATCATAAATAGTGATTGACACAGGAATATAAACATTGTTTTCAGTAAAGAAAAGAATTATAGATTGTGAGTGGAGTTCTACGAAATTGACATGAAATTTTGTGGTGCAACAAAATTGCTTCATAGGTAGGGATTTGGTGATTGGCCAACCAAACTCACAGGAACATAATTTAGTTGCAGGTGATAATCTATCATTACGTAGAAAGATATAGAGGATCATATATAAACTAGAAATGTAGAAAAATTAGGTAATAGTGAAAAGACAAACTGTTACGAGATCTAATTTTGTTAGGCTCATTATTACTTGAAACGCGTAGCTGAATAAAAGTACTCACTGATGATGGCAGAAAAATGCTGAAACATTTTTGGGCATTTATAAACAAAGAGTTTGCACAACAGGTGGATCATAAATTCCAGCAATTGTAGTATACATTACTCAAACTCACCATTGGAATACCACATCTCAGATGGAACCTTGGCGAACACAAGATGTTGACATGTCTCTTATGCCCTGTACTTTTATACTCAACACATTATTTTATTTTTCCAATCTTGTTGCATAAATAACTCAGAGTTGCTAGTATCATTTGTTGGAAAGATGATGTAGGGGTATGCATCACTTCTCCACAGTGGCATGTGTCACCACATTTCCTCATAGTGGTGTGTATCACTACACAAGGGTGCTGTGTGTCTCTCACTCTTCTGACACTGAATTTCACAGTGAAGAGCAACCCCTCACTGCTTGGTTGGATGCTGCAGTGAGGCATTCTTGAGGTCCAAATAAGCGAGTTGCATTGGTTTGGGTGTCCAATCAACAGTAATCTGCTCATCATGCAGCCAGTACCCTCCCTTTCCTTTTGACTGAAGACAAACTAGCAAGGTCAAGAACACTGGAAAGCTTATGGGCCTGTGGCATCTTGACGGGAACCAGGGGCCTCTGTCATTCCTTAGTCCTAGCCATGGAGACCTGGTAAGTGCAGGTACTTTAGATGGACATACGTTACCTTGAAATGCCTTTTATGTGCCCCCATTAATAACATAGTTCCTCAAGTCACAACTCCTGTGGACAGGTTCATTATCTAAACTTCACAAACAGTGCTCCACGTACTGCACTAGTTTATGGTAGAAAGTAGATATTTCTATCATGTCTCTGGACCAATTTGTAGGCAGCCAATGGGAGGATATTACATCATAGACAATGCACAGCTGTTAACCAACTCAGTCCTGCCATTAACATACAAACTAATCATTTTGTGGACGGCCTTTACTTCACAGCATGCTTTTGATACATGTTGACAACAGAACACATGTGCAACTTTGATTTTGAAATTTTATTAATTTTATCTGATATATAATCCTGGTTTTGGTGAGTGGTATTGTCTGCATAGTCCTATCTTCATGTTCTTCTGCTGCTTACAAGAGGTTCTTGTATTGGGGTGTAGAGCAGTGTTCACTGCCTCTCTTCAAATACTATTAACAGCTTTCTCTCAGAGATGGATCTATGTTGTGACAGACTGATATATAGCCTTCTGTGAGGTTTAGGTTAGCCTCGAAACTGACACTTTTCCCTTATTTCCTGTTTTTGTCCACAGTCCTGCTGGATACAAATCAATATCGGAAAGAAAAGTGCAAATATAATTGATGAAAACCCAGTGTTACATTGTTACGTTTTTTTGTTTGGCCACTGCAAACAGGCTTTTTCCCTGAAAATTCACTTTGATCCCACTCTAACATCTGATACGTCAGGGTAGTTGTTAGATTAAACACTGTGTTTGTCTTTCCATTGAATTAAAAATATGTCATTGGCTACACAAATCGGCTGTTCAGCCATCATAACTTCCCATTACAGCCTGCAACAGGTGTTACCAATATACACTTAGGGGTTGGAGAGGGGATGGCCCATGAAAAAGTTGTACCAACGTATCTTGGATTGTCATATTTTCCTCCAGGGTTGCAGATGCATAACTTCATTTCCTGTCTCAGGTGTTTTTTAACTTTATAAATAAATAGAACTTTGCAAAGAACTTGTGGGGCTTCTACGTGCAAAATAGTAGTGAGAAGCATTGAACTAGCTTGCTGCATCAGTGTTTCCACATTTACACTGGGAAAAAACAAAGTGCCATCTTCAAACTTGCAGCTGTCAAGACATGTACTTGATGCAGTCATCTACATTGTGCCATGACTCACCCCACACTACTGTCAACAGTAGTTTCCTTATTGTGGTGGTTTGTGACATTCCATGGTGTCAAAAGACCCCTGTGTCATAATTATAATGTGTCAAATGAACCAAATTACGTTTCATGTAATCGAAAATTGTGCTCTCAGCCGATTGTAATGGGTACATTCAATTGCCCAAATGAAATTTGTAGTTTCTCATAAATGGCCAGTTCTGTTTTCTTGCAGATTCTATTTATACCATATTGATTGAAATAGGCTGAAAGGGGGCTGGAAGGACTGGAACCATCCAAAAATAAAATTTACTTAAATTCCACAATTAAAATCAAGAAATGCTATTGTGATGTGTCAAGTGATTCGATGTGATTTCCATTTGAACAAGTCATAGTTATGACTTCCAATAAATATTAGTAATATCAGGTCCAATATCTAAAAAGGAAAAAAAAGTGAATATTAGCCTTATACAGTAAGAGCTTACACAGTAAAAATAAGTTAAATGCAGGGTGGAGGAATAGAATTTAAAGCTAATCAAATACTATAACAGAAAGCTTAGGTTACATAAAACTAACTTTTGTTTTGTAAAATTTTATGTTTCGCTTTGTAAGGAGTTAGCATCTGAACCATGTAATAAGAGAGCTTGCAGTTGATCTTGGACTTATGAAAAGAGTGGAGAGCTCAATAGAATTGTATTACAAGCTTGAAGCCATTGACTACATCACACTTCACCAAACATTTTGCAGACAATTGGCCAGTTTCTGCCACTCCTGCACACTTCAAACACGAAAGGTTCTCTATTTGGCTTAATTCATACAGCACACAGTTCAGTTTAGTAATGTTACTGGAGTTTCTCAGTCATGCAATTGCAAATATCGTAATAATAATTCATGTTGGCACCTACATAAACACTGTGAGTGATCAACATCTTCCATTCATTAGCAAATACAGTGCATTTCTGTGCGGATACATTTATTCAATTCCTCACAATAATGAATAAATGATGCAGTAAAACAGTAGAAATTCTAAGGTTTGTCACATAGTATAATTTGCTTAATGATACACACAAATGTCTGCCTGCTTACGCAAATCCTGACGTGCTCAGTGCCTTGCGTCAATGCTGGTGACTGGGACCATCTCTGGCAGAGTTGCCTCAAATCAAATTACAATGGTGTCACACTATTTAAATGTTTAAATAATGCATGAAATGGGATGACAGTGGCACTGGTGAAAAGGAGAAAATTACCATGATATTTTACATGGCGTGTGTAATTTTTTCCATGAAATGAAATGGTATTGCATTAGTGCAATTTTCTTTGAGCCAACTACCCACAATAACATGTCTCCCTTGCAAAATGAGCGAAATGATAGTTGAGAAAAATAACTGTGTGTGTGTGTGTGTGTGTGTGTGTGTGTGTGTGTGTGTGTGTGTGTGTGTGTGTGTGTGTGTGTGTGTAATAGGAGTAGCTGCTTGGCAAGGATGAAATAATTTGTTGTTTGGTTTATGTCTGATGTGTGTATCTCCAAATTAAACAGAGTCTTGGTTTCAAATGTATGGATCAATTGGAATGAAAGTAAATCTAATTTAATGTGACACATTTTCTTGTTACCAAATGCCAGTAAGTGAATACATGTGACCAATATCTTTTTAGCCCCACATGATGTGTAACCATCAATCAAGTGCAAGGGACAGAAGCTTTGAATATGCCATTCTTTCTTTTTTCAGTTTCTTGAAGGTCCGCTAAAGATTGTAACGCCTAGTCTTCATATAAAGCAAGACCTAGAACTGAAACAGGAAGATGGCATTGAGCGTGATGTAAGTTTTCACATCAGTGATGTATTGTGCCTGAAGTACTGTATGAATATCATGAAATGCATTGGGTGCAGTATATTTCAGTGATCATAAATGATGAAACATTAAAACCTAGGATATTAGCACTCCTCCAGAATGTTAATAGAATTTCAATTGACTGTAAGTATATTGTTCGGTTGTGTGTAATGGTATTTGAATGAAACTTGTAGGAAACATAAGTTTATTAACTGTAACCCATGGTAATTTTATTTTACATACAAAAAATGAATGCCTCAAATTCGTTCTTGGAACAAATGTACCAAAGATGAATTCCTTGCAGCAGCTGTCAATTTGTCTCTGTCAGAGTTCTATAACAGAAAAGATGTAAGAGGTAAAGCAATGAACTGTAAGCAGTATGTTATCAGATAAGTATTGTATTTGTCATACTATTTCTTTTCGCTGAAGTATTTAATGAAAATCAAACTGCATTACTGGAATTGTTTGCTCTGTGTAAAAACAATGGGTTTATCCAGTATGCATGGCATAAATTTACAGTGTAATGGAACATTGCTTATCCCAAACTGCTTGCAAAGAAAAAACATTGTGATAGCAAGAATTTTTGTGAACAGCATTGAATTTAGTACATTATGGTGATAGTCTGTGAAATTCCATATTAGTTTAACTATCACCATAGTGTGCTAAATTTAATGCTGATGGTTTGTCAGGTCTCCAGCCACATGGTAGCATTGATATCACATGATGTTTCAGGAAGTGTCATATTACCCATCTTTTGGCGTAGTGTCAAGATTCGTGGGGAGCGGGCTATTTATATGTGCCATCACCCCCCTCCACTAGACCTCGGGTGGCTGCGGTGGTGGGGATGGTGGCCGCATTCGGTTCTCGGTGTAAGCATTATGTCTGTGTCCACAGCAGAGGGCGTTGACAGTAATGTTCCTGATGGATTGACGCTATTGCAGGGTTCCATGCTGCGCTGAGTTGGTATCCATCATATCTGTTGACGAGATTGTCATGAATCCTTATATCTGTGGATTGCTTGATAATGCTTTCCCAGAAGCCAGATGCTCAGCATAGTACTTTCATGTTTTCGAAGTTGGAGGTGTGTTCTTCATTTATGCTGTGTCCTGCTGTGGCTGATTTTTCTGTGTGGCCTATTTGCACTTATCTGATATGATCTCCGCAGCATTTAGATATACAGTGCTGTGTTTGCCCAAAGTATTTTCCGCATTTGCATGGTATGCTATATTATACTCCTGGTGTGTTAAGGTTCAGCGGATCTTTGGTAGAACCTAGGAGCTCCCTGGTCTTTGATGGTGGTCGGAGAATGGTTTTGATATTGTATTTGCCCAGAAGTCGTGCAATTTTGACCAGGAGCAGAACCGTGTATGGAAGGAATGCAAGACGTTCGTCTCCTTCATCATCATCTTTTTCTGAGGTTCGCTCTGCTTCCTCCTTTTAAGTGCCCTGTTGATCTGCATTTCACTGTAGCCATTTTGGTGGAAGACTTCCCTCAGGTGTTAATGCTCGGATGGTAGGCTGTCTTTGTCACAGATGGCATGCACCCTAAGTACCAGGATGGTCAGGACTGTTTGTCTTTGTGCTGGATGGTGGCAGCTTGTTGTATGAAGGTATAGGTCTGTGTGTCTTCTTCCTATGTACTGCATGACCTAGTGAACCATCTGCCTTCCTCTTAATTAAAATATCAAGGATGGGGAGCCAGCCATTTTCCTCCATTTTCATTGTAAATTTGATGTTCGGATGGATCATGAGGTATTACAGAAAATCATCTAGCACCTGTTTGCCATGTCCGCACATGACAGAAGTGTCATCGACATAGTGGAAGAAGTGCTTTGTTTTCTGTCTGGCAGTTTGAAGGGCCACCTCCTCAAAATGTTCCATATAGAGGTTTGCAATCACAGGAGCCTGTGGGGAGCACATGGCCACACCATCAATCTGTTCGAAGAATTCCCCGTGGCACTGAAAGTAGGTGGTTGTTAGTGCATGTTTGAGGAGCCTGACTGTTTGTGTTTCAAAGTGCTGGGCTAAAAGTGCCAAGGAGTGTGGAAGGGGCACTTTTGTGAAAAGCAACGTCACATTGAAGCTCATGAGTAGGTCCTCCATTTGTAGTCACATGTCCCTGAGTATTTTTACGAATTTGGCCGAGTTTCTCACATGGTGGCTGCAGGCCCCCACAAGGGGTTTGAGCAGTGTTTCTAGGCATTTAGCAAGTCCGTATCAGTGAGAGTTGATGGAGTCTACAATTGGTCCAGAGGTACCCCTTCCTTATGGATCTTAGGGAGTCCATAGAGGCTTGGTATTGCTGGTGCTCTGAGGTACAGGTGCTTCTTCATTGGGTCAGGTAAGTCAGATTTCTTCAGCAGAGCTATCGTCTTTCTACCTATCGTCGGGGTTGGATCCTTCTTCAGCCTCTTGTAGGCCTCATCTTGTAGCAGCAGGTTTCCTGCTGGTACTCGGCAGTGCTTAGTAGGATTGTAGCATTCCCTTTGTCTGGTAGTAGGATTGTTATATCATTGTCATCTCTAAGGGACCAAAGAGCTGCTCGTTCTTCTGCAGATATGTTATTTTTAGGCAATTGAAATCTGTTGATTATTCTGGAAGTTTCCCATCTGACTTCCTCTGCTTCCTCCTTTGGAAGCCCTAGTACTGCTTCTTCCACGCCACTGATAATGTCTCATTTCGAGTTTGTTCTGGGGATGGGGGCAAAATTCAGTCCTTTCTTGAGGACTGCGATTGTGGCAGCAGCCAGTTCTTTTCCAGTCAAATTGACCATGGCTCTGGTGTCATTCATCTCCTTTTTTCTGAAAAACATTGCAAGATATCAATGCTACCACCCGGCTGGAGACCCGAGAAACCTTCATCAACAGTTTACGTTGGGAAAGCCTACAGTTAAATTTAATGCTATTTACAAAAATTTGCAATACTTAGTAGAAATCTATGTTTTGTAACGGTATCCAGCTCTGTGGACTAAGTTCAGTTGTGGTGAGTAATAGAATTTTTACTGGGTAGATGTGATTGGAAAGTGAAAAAAAACAGAACTCTCACATTTCAGATTTGGGATTAGAGAATGCTGCTGAAAATTAAGTGAACTTATAGAGGGGATATGGAGTCCTCAGCAGAACAGTCGAGGAAAGAAATGTACAGAAAATGCTGATGAAAAGAAGGGACAGAATGATAGGATAAGTGTTAAGACATGAGGTAGTGAACTAGTCAGATGTGTTTCCTCTTCACTTGGGGAAAAATGCTACTATTACACATATCATATAGGAAATTTAAATGTAGTAATCTTGTTATGTAGTCTTTATATCTTGCAAAATAATTGTGGCAACAAAATAGGAGGCATTAGAGCTAATACAGATGCTTCCTGGCAATTGTTCTCCCCAAACACCACCCTCAAATAGAATAGGAAATGGTGAAGTAATGGATGTAGTGGTATCAGAAGTACCCTCTGGCATGCACCATTTGGTGACTAATCTAGTGTAGATGTAGGTGTACACAGAATCAGATATTAATAGGCAGGGATATGGACTATAATCACACATTTATTATGACACACATTTGGGAGAGATTATGAGAGAATAAGGAACCAATTTCTTAAAGATCACAGTAATCACAATGATTGCACAGCACTGCGAGTGTGTTGAAAAACATCGTTGTCGTTGTCCAAGTGCATTCAACATAATACGTGAGAAATTAACAGTGATATATTGATGGGAGAATCTGTGCTTGGCACAGTCATGGCAAATTCCAGAACTAAAAAGGTTATCTGTAGCATGTATGAAAGTTGGTCTGTAGAGCATTATCAGAGGAAACAGATGTGGTGGTTCTTCCTTCCGGAGTAATGCAGTGTGTGCCACTTCATACTGAATTTCATGTTTGCCACCACTGAGAACTGTTGACACATGGGTATAAGCGACAGCTGAATGTAAAGCACTATAGCATTAGTACATCAGTAACTTTGAAATTGTGAAAATGATTGTATGTAAAATCACAATCTCCAGTAAAATTAAAACTGAGGCATGTGATGTATACTTACCTCACAATTACTTTGGTATTGACACTAGAGCAGGAACACATGGAGATGCGAAACGAAGTTCCTTAATTCTTCCCTGACTGTTCGCTTGATCTGACATTTCATTGAACACTCAAATTTGCATACTAATCAGTGTACAAAGGTGGAAGTGGGATCAATAGATTCTGGAAGAGTTACACTACATTCTCATTTTAGATGTGTTTGTGGCAATAAATTTTTAATTTTATATGCAGAATATTTTCGAAAATGCATTGTTCAATGTTCCTGAAAATTTGACTTGCAGGGAAATTTTGTTACTGAGTTTAAGTGACCAAATTGTGTTAACGAAATATTTAATATATATCTTATTTTCAACAGCTCCAAACTCTGTCAGAGATGTCTAACATAAGATTAATTTAAATTAAACATTATGTGTGATGCTCTGCTCATGTGATAAGGTATCAGTCATCTGTTTTGTTGAGAGAAACACAGCACAACATTTACGGTTAACATTACATTACATTTTCTGATCAAACATTACAAATCTTTATAGCAAGAAAGTTAACCATTTTGGTAGAGGTATGGAAATTTAAGTATGAAAGTAAGAAGAGTAGTGATAACATCATTCACTACCTTCCAATTGCAACTATTATGATGGAAACAATGAAGATTTTGTTAGTGTCATTAGCGCTGAATTCCTGAGGTGCACTTCATTTGATTGTAGTTGCCAATAACAGCCTTCTTAGTAACAATTAAAATTTATGAAAATACGATCTGCTCTGCAAGTAAATACACCACACATTCCCTGGTAATTTTCCTAACAGCTTCATTACTGACAAGGGAACCTCCCCATTGCACCCCCCTCAGATTTAGTTATAAGTTGGCAGAGTGGATAGACCTTGAAAAACTGAGCACAGATCAGTCGAGAAAACAGGAAGAAGTTGTGTGCAACTACGAAAAAGTAGGCAAAATATACAAAGTGAGTAGTCCATGTGCAAGATCTGCAACATCAAGGATAATGTGAGCTCAGGAGCGCCGTGGTCCCGTGGTTAGTGGGAGCAGCTGCAGGGCGAGAGGTCCTTGGTTCAAGTCTTCCCTCAAGTAAAAAGATAAATTTTTAATTTCAGACAGTTATTATCTGTTTGTCTGTCCGTCAAATGTTTTCAGTTCCCATTGGAGAGGCACGTCCTTTCGTCTACTAATCGCACGGTTTTGCAGTGCACTAAACTTATTACAGTGAACAGAGATGTCAATGAACGAACGGACAGATCATAACTTTGCAAAAATAACAAAAGTAAACATGTCATTCAAGGGAAGACTTGAATCAAGGACCTCTCATTCGGCAGCTGCTCGCACTAACCACGGGAGCACGGCGCTCCTGAGCTCACACTCTCCTTGATGTTGCATACCTTGCGCATGGACTACTCAGTTTGTATATTTTGCTAATTTTTTTCATAGTCCCAAACAACTTCTTCCAGTTTTCTCGATTGATCTGTGTTCAGTTTTTCAAGGCCTATCCACTGTGCCAACTTATAACTAAATCTGAGGGGGGTGCGATGGGGAGGTTCCCTTGTGAGTTCCCCAACTGTGGACAGTGTACCTTTTTACTTGTTTCATCACTGCTCTGCAACATAATTGTCAATTTAGGTCATTATCAATTCTGTTGGGTTGAAGTGCCAGTGAGAACTTGTCAGCCTAATTATTTTTTGCCTGTATGTTTTTGTCAACCTGTCAGTTTTAGTATGTGGGCAACTGTGGTTAATGGAGAGGTATTGGATTTATATGCTCCATCTTTTTAAATGTTTCACTTACTTCCACTTACAGATCCTGAAGCCAATAATTTCCTCCTTTTATTTTAGCGTAAGGTTCTCGTCAACAACAGAACATTTGGGAGCACTATCAACAACAGATGTTGATGATGTAGGCAGATTAGGCAAAAACAATTTATCTCAACTGATTTTGGTTTTAAATAGCAATGCCTTGAACAAGAGTGATATCGATATATCCACTGAATAACATTTGCTGAAGTGGCTTTTAACATTCTTAAGCACTGCACACTCCAGAACTGATAACAGTAGTGACAGGTAAAATTTCAATCCTGTAAGTGTACAAAAGGAACACAAACAGAAACTCACAGTGCAGTGAGCGATTCCATAGGACAGCAAGCTGCCTAAAACTGAAATGTACTACACTTGCATAGTATATTGGCAGTGTGTTGAAGGTCTATCCCTTGGGATAGAGTGAATGTATGATCTACAGTCTTTGAATGTGTCCACACTATTTCATATCTAGCTGCCAGTCATAAAGTAATTCTGTGTAGAGTTTAATTAAAGTACCCTGTTGCTTTCTAGAACCAGGTCCTTGATTGTGACACAGGCAGGGAATGCAAAACAAATTTTGCAGGCTGAAAATCTTGGACATTATCTTGGGTCCAGTGCAAGACACTACTGATGATTGGAGAGGAGGAGAAGTCAAAAGAATACATTGTCCAGTAGTGGGTGTCAAATGCCTCAACTCATTTGAGCTAAAGCTGTGAGTGTGAGAACAAGATAAGTGGATAAATGAGGGCAACAATAGGCAGGTGACGGCTGAAGACGAGTGATAAATGGTGTGTGGATGGGAGAAGCACAATACTGCAACTCGAGGCAAATTTCTAGGTCGCCAGATGATGGTCAGTCAGTAAGTGCGGTGCTGTGAAGTATACAGTGTAGGAGAGAGCTGTCAGTGTCTCTGCAAAGAGCACAGTGAAATGTAGCACAAGGTGGAATCATGGGAATGTGAGTTAGAAAAGCTGATCAGCAAATTGTCTTTGTATGGACTGATTTGCACAAGCTGTATTAATTCGAATATTCTTTGTTATTTTCTTGAAGGTCTGTTGGGAGTATTTTGCCACAGAGATTGTATCAGTGAGGATCCCAGACTAAGTTTGGGGTGGGATGATCTGGAGAATATTTCCAGCATTCAAATCACTAATATTGCATATAGAATGAGAAAAGTCACTGTCTAATTGAAATAATCATAGATCGTGAATTTTCTAGAGATCAGCAGTATATTAGTAACCAGCTGAGTTCGTGGTATTGCCAGGGTTGGTATATATTCCAATCTGTTAGTCCATCTTCTCCTACCACAATCATTCCATCTCCTCCTTTGTCACTCTTCTGTCTCCTCCTCACCCATCATTTTCCCATCTTCTCACCCACTCTCTCTGCCTGTCTTGTTCTTGCCCTTTCTCTCTGCCCCTCAGCTTCTCCTCAAGGTGTGTAGTCCACCTATGGGCTCCTTTGCAGGCAGAATGACATACCTGTCTACTTACAGTGTCATGTAGCCATAGTTCAACTACCACCTTGAAAAATAATGTATGTCAGCAATGTGAAACACATACCAAGCAGCAGTAGGAATCAACTATTTCTTATGACTAGTCACAGCCATGTTCCAGTTATAGTCGTGCTCAATGCTATGGGCTGGTGGAAACTTGTTAACAAAATTAAATTTTTTTGTTGATGAGAAAGCAATGACATTGCCGAGGCAAAGGATGAAAGAATACACAAAACAAATATTAAATGTCCAATTTTCTGTTTGCAAGTTGCGGCAAGAAGTATGTAACACTGAGATGAGTAGAATTGGAATATCTATGTCAGAGGAAAAGCAGCAACATGTACACAGTATCAATGCCCGGGAAATGTGATAAATGTGTTGTATGGCAGAAATTCTGTAAGCTTATGAACAATGCAAAAAAGTACCAACTTTGCTAGAGGTTAACAGCTTATGTTGAAGAGAAATGGATTGCATAGCTAGCAGACAGTCCGACAAGGGGATAGGAAAACAGACTGAGGCTGCTGTTATTTAAAGTGCTGGGTATCCCACCCAAAAACCATTTGTAATGGTGGCATTTGTTCCACATATATTGACAAATTTAAATCTCTCTAAAAGATCACACCTCGTTTAGTAGAACAAATGTTTGTGGTTTAGATCCTACTACACAATGAATTTTCCTTCTCTTTTCCTCTACACTTCCAGTACTGTCACACTGGATGACAGCTGATAACGATCTTCTGTGCATGTCGTGATAGGAAAATCAGTAAGATACTTTCGTTGCACTATGAACGTTATATGTACAGCTTGCCACTGATGCATTTAATTTGCAATAAATTTAAGAAACAACTTACTAGGGACATTATGCATCCTTTGTTTTTTATATTAATTTTACAGCCATTAACCAATATAAGATTTAAATTCAGCTTTCTTAACCCTTATTTTCAGTCTTATGCCAACACATGCTGTCACCAACAAATATCCCTCTGCAGGTCCGTGGTAAGAATAGGACTGAGGTATTCCTGCCTGTCGTAAGATGTGACTAAAAGGAGTTTCAACCGTTTCGGCATTCAATGTGATGATCCCCATTGGGGTTTGACCTCCATTTTTAAAATTCTACAGAAGTACGATCCTTTTGGGAAGGACACCTTACGTGGTGTATCACCGGTCCTCAGTGCACTAAGACCTTGACACTCATCATCGTAACTGCGTCGTAACTGCACCCACTGTTCATCAATTTGGGCCTAAACACCTGATGGGTTGCTCAGGTTACGCCCGTAGTGCGTCCCCATCTGCACCTTCGATCATGATGGACTTTCCATGACACCCGAAATCCAGCACGGTAGCCAGCCTGTTGTGGTGGGGTAGTCATGTACCCTCTAGGTTGTAGTCCCCTGACAACACAGGGATCATACTTGCCGGTACCTGAGCTGCACCCTCCCCACGTAAGCCAAGGAGTAGATGCCCATGTACCTGGGGCATCAGGACTCCCGGCAATGGTCATCCTGCCAGATGGCCCTTGCTGAGGCTGTGTGGCGCACGTGGGGAGAGCCCCTGTTCAGAGTGGGTGGTATTGGGGCGGACGTTTCGCAGATGAAACGTCAACATGCATCAGGTCGCTCTGCGGCCGGGTCTTCTAAGAAGAAAAGTTCTGTCTCCATCTCTGGTTCTGGTCCTTCTGCCTTTCCCCCTTGGCCACTCCCTGGGAGGAAGGACAGGCCCGCCGGCTTGGGGCGAAATACTTCCCCCACTATCTAGTCTGTTCTCGGACCGCTGGAGGGACGTTCGCCACCTACAAGCCCATTTTCTTTGTACAGCATATCGAGGATATCTTCAGAGAAATCGAGGCTCTTAGTAAAATGCGTTTGGGGTCCATTCTCATAAAGACCACCTCCGCTACACAGTCGGCGGCGCTCCAGGCATGCGACCGACTAGGGGACATCCCAGTGTCCATTGTCCCACATCTGGCGCTCAATAGGACACAGGGGATTATTTTACATCAGGACCTCCTGCTGCAATCTGATGAGGAGCTCATGGCCAACCTGGTGCGCCGTGACGTGCATTTCGTCTGGCGAGTCCAGCGTGGCCCCAAAGATCGTTGCGTCGACACTGGGGCCTTTATCCTTGCCTTCGAGGGTGATGTTCTCCCGGAGAAGGTAAAGGTGATGTGCTACCAGTGCGACGTGCGACCTTACGTCCCACCTCCTATGCAATGCTCCCGATGTTTGCACTTCGGGCATATGTCGTCACGGTGCGAAGCTGAACTCCTTTGTGGCGATTGTGGACGTCCTCTTCATGAGGGACATTCATGCACTCCATCACCTCAGTGCGTCAATTGTCCTAGCCTGCACTCGCCTAGATCTTTCGACTGCTCTATCAGAAGGACAAGAAGATACAAGAATTGAAAAACTTGGACCGTCTGTCATATTCTGAGGCCAGGAAGAAATATGACCGCCTCCATCCCGTGATGTTGGCAACGTTGTTTGCTTCGGTTGTGTCCACTCCTTCCGCAGTATTCTCACCCCCATCCTGTCCCCACTCCATCTCCTCACCCCATCCAGGGTCTATGCCTCCGCCTCCCAAATCCCTCCCTTCCAAATATTCCTCCTTCGTGGCCCCTGCCCCCTCTACCCCAGGGGCCACCCCTCCTCCTCCCCCTCCTCCTCCTCTTCCTCCTCTTCCTCCTCTTCTGCCGCCTGAGAAGCGATCCTCTTCTCAGGCATCCATCGGTGAAACGTTACAGACCCCGGCTACCGACCCCCCAGGGGGTCCACAACTCTTTTGTGGATACGTGCATGGCGAGCACGGGGTCCTGAGCTATTGAAGCCTTCTTTCTCTCCAGGGCTTCATTTCCTTCCCCTTCCCCTCCTTTCCCCTCCTTGCTCCTTTCCCCTCCTTGCTCCTTTCCCCTCCTTGCTCCTTTCCCCTCCTTGCTCCTTTCCCCTCCTTGCTCCTTTCCCCTCCTTGCTCCTTTCCCCTCCTTGCTCCTTTCCCCTCCTTGCTCCTTTCCCCTCCTTGCTCCTTTCCCCTCCTTGCTCCTTTCCCCTCCTTGCTCCTTTCCCCTCGCCCTCTCCTTTCCCCTCGCCCTCTCCTTTCCCCTCGCCCTCTCCTTTCCCCTCGCCCTCTCCTTTCCCCTCGCCCTCTCCTTTCCCCTCGCCCTCTCCTTTCCCCTCGCCCTCTCCTTTCCCCTCGCCCTCTCCTTTCCCCTCGCCCTCTCCTTTCCCCTCGCCCTCTCCTTTCCCCTCGCCCTCTCCTTTCCCCTCGCCCTCTCCTTTCCCCTCGCCCTCTCCTCTCCCTCTCTTGGTATCCCTGCTTATGTTGGCCCCCGCTATCCTCCTGGTTCTGTTGGTTTTACAATTAGGCTTTGTTGCGTAATCATCTCCTCCTTTTGGCATTCCCTGGTCCCCCTCTGGGGTTTGACCTCCATTACAAAATTTCTCCTCTGTAGTGTGAGCCATTTGGGGAAGAGCACCTTACCTAGTGTCTCCGACGTGCACCCTCCTAGTAAATTCCACCTTTTCTTTCACGTTGTTGTCTGATGCTAGGATGCATAGCCAGCACAGTAGCCAGTCTGTGTGGTGGGGACGTTATGCACCCTTTTGGTTGAGCCCCCTGAACACACAGGGATCACACTTCTGATACCTGAGCTGTGACCACTTCATGCATGCCTTGGAGTGGTTTTTCGTCATCCTGGAGCATCGGAACTCCCGACAATGGCCGCTGTGCCAGATGGCCCTTGCTGTAGCTGTGTGGCGCCCGTGAGCAGAGCCCCTGATCGGAGTGGGTGGTGTCAGGGTGGACGCTATGCAAATGAAACGCATATGGGTCCAGAACTCAGGCCGCTTGTCTGCGGTCGTCTCTCTGCGTGGAACTGATTCTTCAAGTGCTGCTTCTCTTGCCCCTTCGGCCTTCTATTCCATGGCTACCCCCTGGGAAGAGGGTCAGGCCCGTCTGCTAGGGGTGAAACCTTTCCCCCATTATCTAGTTTGCACCAGGACTGATGGAGATACTTTCACCAATACCAAACCTTTATTCTTTGTGGAACACATTGAAGACAAGTTTGGTGAAGTGGACTCCCTGAGCAAGATGCGGTCAAGTTCGTTGCTGATCAAAACTGCTTCAGCTTCCCAATCTGTGGCCCTTCGTGCCTGTACCCATCTTGGCACAATTCCTGTGTCCATTACCCCCCCCCCACCAGTCTCTAAATATGGTTCAAGGTGTGAGTTTTCATAGGGACCTCATCCTTCAAACTGATGAGGAACTTTGGGACAATCGCGGACGGCGGGGTGTTCACTTTGTTTGGCGTGTTCAGAAGGGTCCTAAAGACAATTGCATTGATACTGGTGCTTTTTATCCTGGCCTTTGAAGGGGATACCCTCCCTGAGAAAGTTAAGATTATGGTTTATCGATGTGATGTGAAGCCGTACATCCCACCTCCTATGAGGTGTTTTAAGTGCTTGCGTTTGGGACACGTCTTCCCACTGTTCACAGGCCCCTCTGTGTGGTGACTGTGGACGTCCACTCCATGAGGGGAGTCCCTGTGTTCCCCCTCCTGTGTGTGTAAATTGTCATGGCAGTCATTCTCCACGTTCACCAGATTGCCCAGTATATAAGAAGGAAAAGAAGATATAGCAGTATAAGTCCCTCGATCGTTTAACCTACACAGAGGCCCGTAAGAAGTACACACGTCTTCACCCTGTGTCCATGACATCTAATTACACTTTGGTTACATCTTCACCACTTCCTCCCCCTTCCTTACCCCCATCCTGGACCCCTCTCCTTCCCTCTCCTGCAACTCCCACACCTTCTCCTCTGGGCGCTGCTGCCCCTCCCCAGCCGGAGAAGTGTCCCACTCCTTCGGCGTCTGCTGGTCAAGGGCGCCTCTCCCGGGCTGCCCCTTCCTGGCACCTTCCAGGCCAAAGGTCTTCTGCCACACGACGACCGCGAGAGGCGCGGTCTGTCGGCCCCCAGGCCGCCCGGTCTCTTTCTGTTCCTGATATTGCTGCAGCTGGCTCCTTTATGCCACACAGCCCTCGTCGATCTCAGCTTGAAAAGAAGAAGAAACATAATTCCTGGAACTAAGAGCCTCTGGTGTCACCGGAGGTCCCATCCCCGACTTCACAACCGGATTCTGACCTGTCGCTCATGGATGTCGCCCTCCCCTTGTCGGTGACGGGTGGGGACCCAGATGTATGACTGGCTTTAGTTTGTTCAGCCCCCATTTAAATCATTGTTGTGTGGTTCCCCAATGGAATTGTAATGGATACTATTGTCACCTTCCGGAATTGAAATCCCTTCATTCGTCTTACTCTGCAGCTTGTGTGGTTCTCCAGGAATCTCATTTTACTGATGCTCACTCACCGACCCTCCGTGGGTTCCGTGTTTTCTGTCGAAATCGGGCTTCAGGTGGCGTTTGTACGTTGGTCCATACAGAAATTGCTAGCACGTGGATTCCTCTTCAAACTACATTGGAAGCGGTTGCTGTTAGGGTCCACCTAGACTCTGAAGTCACGATTTGCAATCTTTATCTCCCTCCTGACAGGACTCTTACACCCGCTGCCTTAACTGCCCTTCTTCAGCAATATCCTCCTCCCTTCCTCCTCCTCGGGGATTTTAATGGTCATCATCCCTTGTGGGGCAGTGCCTTTCCATCTAGACGAGGTCTTCTCATAGACCAGTTTATTGCAGACCACGACTTGTGCCTTGTTAATGATGGCTCCCCTACACATTTCAGTGCCAGTCATGGTACCTTCTCTGCCATTGATCTTTCTCTTTCTTCTCTCTCTTCTCCCTTCATTACACTGGTCGCCACACGACGACCTTTGTGATAGTGACGATTCCCCGTTGGTTATCTCAATCCCTTCCCGCTCCCTGATGGACAGGTTACCTCGTTGGTCTTTCCAATGCGCCGATTGGCCTCTATACACTGCACAGGTCGTGTTTTCTCCCTCTTTGTTGGGTTGTATTGATGACGTCTTACGTGACGTGTCTGATGCGATTGTTTGCGCTGCTAGCCTTGCTGTCCTGCGCTCATCTGGACCATTTCGTCGCCAGGAAGTCCCGTGGTGGAATACGGCCATGCCATCCATGATCGCCGTCGAGCTTTGCAACACTATAAGAGGCACGCATCCGTAGCCAGCCTTGCTACCTTTAAACACCTCCACGCTAAAGCCCGTTATTTAGTCAAACAGAGCAAGCGGATATGTTGGGAACGATTCGTTTCTTCCCTTGGTCCTACTGTCCCTCTGTCATGGGTATGGGCTACACTTCACTCTATCCAAGGTTGCCATCGGCAGTCCACCCTCCCAGGCCTTCACCTCCGAGATGGCCTTTGTACGGACCCATTAGTTCTTGCAGAACATCTTGCGACCCATTTTGCAGTGGCATCAGCATCAGCCTCAGCCTCCTATCCAGCTGCTGTCATTCATGAGAAACAGCGGGCTGAAGCTTCCACCTTACGTTTTACCCCTTGTGAGTCAGAATCTTAGAACAAACCTTTTACTGAATGGGAATTTCTTTCTGCTCTATCTTCTTGTCATGATACAGCCTCTGGCCCAGATTCCATTCATAACCAACTGCTTCAACATCTCAGTGCTCCACAACGGCAACATCATCTTCGGGTGTTTAACCGTATCTGGCTCCAGGGTGATTTCCCTTCTCATTGGAGGGATAGCATCGTGGTTCCTGTCCTTAAACCTGGTAAGAACCCCCTATCTGTTGACAGCTATCTGCCAATTAGTTTGACCAATGTTGTTTGTAAGTTACTTGAACAGATAGTAGCCCGTCGGCTCAATTGGGTAATCGAATCTTGGGATCTATTGTCCCCTTACCAGTGTGGCTTTCGAGAGGGACGGTCTCCAATCGATCATTTACTTCGCTTGGAATCTGCAGTTCGGGAGGCTTTTTCCCAGCGCCGCCATTTGGTTGCAGTGTTTTTTGACCTTTGCAAGGCGTATGACATGGCCTGGCACCATCACATCTTACTTACCTTTCATCAGTGTGGTCTTTGGGGCCCACTCCCGATTTTTATCCGCCAGTTCCTGTTCCATCGGTCATTCAGAGTTTGAGTTGGTACTGTTTTTAGTTCTCCACGGACCCAGGAGACGGGCATCCCACAGGGTTCTGTCTTGAGTGTCCTTCTCTTCCTTACTGCTATCGATGGACTTGTGGCCTCTGTCGGTCCTTTGGTCGCCCCTGCCCTGTATGTGGATGATTTCTGCATTTTGGTTATTTCCTCTTCGATGGCATCTGCAGAACAGCAGCTCCAGGGAGCTATACGGCGTGCCTCTGCATGGACCCTCTCGCACGGGTTTCAACTCCCTCCTTCAAAATCGCGGGTGGTCCACTTCTGTCGCCATACTACGATCCACCCTGATCCAGAGCTCTATCTCGATGCATAACGATTGCCTGTGGTCCCACAGTTTCGTTTCCTGGGTCTTCTTTTCGGCAACAAGCTCACTTGGCTGCCCCATATCAGACTTCTGAAGGTAGGATGTATCCGTAAACTCAATGTCCTTCGCTTCCTTGCCCACTCCTCTTGGGGTGCGGACCGTTCCCTCCTCCTCCGTCTTTTTTGGTCTCTAGTTCTGTCTCGCTTGGACTATGGTTGTCAAGTTTATGATTCAGCTGCTCCTTCCACACTGTACGTGCTGGATCCAGTCCACCATCATGGTATCCATTTGGCCACCGGTGCCTTCCCTACTAGCCCTGTTGATAGTCTCCTGGTTGAAGCTGGGATCGCCCCCCCCCCCCTTTTCTGTTCGGCGGTCCCAGCTTCTGGTGTCTTATGCACTCGCTTTCCATTCCTCTCCCATTCATCCTTCCTATTCTATCCTGTTTCCAGACCATGGACGTCGCCCACCCGACTCCCGCCTTCGGGCGGGTTTACCGGTTGTGTCTCTTTGCCGTGATTTTCAGCTTCCTTCTTTGTCCTGTCTTCCTCGCTCCCTCTCATTCACCCCCACCCCCTTGGTTAGTTCCTCGGCCTCGAATTCGGATGGATCTCCGCTGATGTCCAAAAGATTCTATCCCCCCGATGATGTTCCGTTCCTTTTTCTGCCAAATTTTAAGGGAGTTTTGTGATGCTGTTGTTTTTTACACTGATGGCTCTAAATCTGCTGATCATGTGGGGTATGCCTTCACGTCCTCTGTTGGGACAGAAAATCATCTGCTGCCACCTACATTTGGGGTGTTTACTGCGGAATTGATGGCAATTTCCCAGACCCTTACCTTTATTAAACAGTCCCAACACAACCGCGTTTTGTTATGTATGGACTCGATGCATGGCCTTCTTGCTATTGACCGGTGTTTTTCGCGCCATCCCTTGGTCTCTGCCATCCATGACCATCTCGCTGATATTCACCGTGCTGCTTGTTCCATTGACTTCCTTTGGGTCCCTGGCCATGTAGGTATCCCGGGTAATGAGCTCGCTGATCGTTTGGCTGAAGGAGCAGTCACATACCCCCCCTTTTCTGTAACCCCTCCTGCTGCAGATTTACGGCTTCACATCAAATCCCACTTTGCACAGTCATGGGCCAATTCTTGGGAGGCTACTCCCCTGTCTAATAAACTTTGTGCGATTAAGGTGACACCAGGCCCGTGGCGTTCTTCCTTTCGCCTCTCCTGAAAGGACTCGACCACACTGTGTCGTCTCTGCATTGGCCATACCAGGCTGACCCATGGTTTTCTTTTGCGCAATGAGCCACCCTCACCATGTGGTTGTGGAGCCTTCCAGTCAGTAGCCCACATTTTGGTTGACTGCCCCCTCCTTCTGGCTCTGCATGCTAAGTACAGACTCCCCCACACTTTACCATTGATGTTGGCTGACTATTCCCGGATGGTCTCTCAGGTTCTCGGTTTCCTCCAGGAAAGTGGTTTTTATTCTCATTTTTAAGGTATTTAATCTCTCTCTGGTGTTGGGGCAGGGCGGTGAGTGTTTGGGTGTCTCCCATTGTAAGCCGTGTTTGGAGATTCGTGACTCACCTCCCTGACCGAGATCCTCTTTTCTTCCCCTTTTACTCTGTTTTTACCCCTGTTTTTAAAGGATTGGTTAGTCTCATTTTCCCATACGTGCTTCTACATTCTAGCGTTTGCACCTTTTAAGTCACAGGTGGTCTTGCCTGTGCTGCTTCAGCATAGCATTGGGTTCATTTTCTTGCTGACTTCCCTCATTTTGTTTTTACCATTGACAACATGACTGTCCTTTTACGTTTTTCGCCTCTTCCCTTTTATTGTTCTGACTTTCCTGAGATGTCACGTTAGTGGAATGGACCACATTTGGAACAAGGGACTGATGACCTTGCTGTTTGGTCCCTTAAACCCCAATCAACCAACCAACCAACCCGGCTTCCGAGGTCCGACATTCGAAAAAGGACCCGAAGCGTGAGGACTTTCTTCAGGTCCAGCCCCCACAGCCCACCATCCCTGTGACTCATTGGTCTTCCAAGAAGGCCTCAAAGAAGTAGTCTTCATCCCCCTCTCCACCCCGGCGTGCTTCGTCTGATGCACCATCAGACAGTCGCTGCTCCCGACCGTCCTCAGTTTCGCCGGGAAGCTGTGCTGCCAGGCGCTCGGCAGGCCTGTTGCCAGCTGACAATGCTGCCACTCCGGTGCAACCCAGGAATGTGGCCGCAGCTGGTGATGACTCGATGGAACAGGATCTGCCTCCCAACGGTTGTAGTGATGTTTCCTCGAAACCTGGCCCTTCGCGGCCGTCGAGGTGACTAGTTCTTCCCCCGTTTCGTTCCCCCTTTCTCTGACTCACGATGGCTCTATTACATTGGAACATAAGAGGTACTCGATCTAATCGGGAGGAATTACAACTGCTCCTCCGCCTGCACTGTCCGCTCGTCATTGGTCTCCAGGAAACGAAGTTACTCCCAACTGCTCATATTGCTTTTACCCACTATACCTCAGAGTGACCTGACCTAACCCCTGTGGACGGTATTCCAGCTCATGGTGGGGCATGTTACTCGTTCAGGACGATGTCTATTACCATCCCATCCCATCCCATTGACCATCCCACTCAAAACAATAGCTGTCCGTATTACTCTTTCTGCCTTTACTTTTTTTGTTTGTACCGTCTACAATCCATTGTCCTCCGCAGTTGGTCAGACATGATGCACCTGTTTGCTCAGCTTCCTCCGTCGTTTTTATTGTTTGGCGACTTCAATGCCCATCATCCCCTTTGGGGTTCTCCTCCATCATGTCAGAGAGGCTCTTTCTTGGTGGATTTTTTCAACCATCTCAATCTTGTCTGCCTCAATACTGGCACCCGGACTTAAGTCTTGGACTCTACTCGTACCTACACCCACTTGGACCTCTTGATCTGTTCTACCAATCTTGCCTATCGGTTCGAGTGGTATGTCCTTCGTGACACCTATTCGAGCGACCATTTCCCCTGTGTCGTTCGTCTCCTGCACCACACCCCATCTCACATCCCTCGAGCTGGAACATACCGATAGCTGACTGGTGACTTAACTCCTCCCAGGCGACCTCTCTGGACCACGAGTTTCTCAGCTGTGGCAGTCAGCTCGAATACCTCACGACTATTATCATCAATGCTGGCAAACATTCCATTCCTCGTACTACCTCTTCTTCACGTCGAGTTTGTCCCCTGGTGGAATGAGGCTTGCAGAGACATATTCGTGCTCGACGACGTGCTTTACGCACCTTTCGCCACCATCCTACGCTGGCGAATTGTATTAATTAAAAACGGCTCCGAGCGCAATGTCGTTGAGTTATCAAAGACAGCAAAAAAGCTTGTTGGGCATCTTTCACAAGCTCCATTAACAGTTTTCCTCTTCTGGCGTCTGGGGTGGCCTGCGCCGGCTGTCGGGCGTTAAGGCCTACTCCTCGATACCTGGCCTGACTCCAGGTAATGAGGTACTTGTGGACCCTGTGGATGTCTTCAACACCTACAGCCACCTTTTTGCGAAGGTTTCAAGCTCCGCCCATTACCACCCTGCCTTCCTTCCCAGAAAAGAGGCAGAAGAGGCCCAGCGACCTTCCTTCCACTTGCTGAATCTGGAAGATTATAATGCCCCCTTTACCATGCGGGAACTCGAACGTGCACTTGCACTGTACCGGTCCTCTGCTCCAGGGCCAGATGCATTCATGTTCAGATGCTGACACACTTTTCTCTGGCTGGTTAAATGCTTTCTTCTTCATACCTATAACCGCGTCTGGACTGAAGGTCAGGTCCCCACGCATTGGTGTGAGGCCGTCGTCGTTCCCATACCCAAACCCGGGAAGGAAAGACACCTTCCCTCTAGTTACTGCCCCATTTCTCTTAGAAGCTGTGTCAGTAAGGTGATGGAGCACATGGTTAACGCTCGGTTGGTTTGGATTCTTGAATCTCGACGGCTACTTACTAATGTTCAATGTGGCATTCGTCGACACCGCTCTGCTGTTGACCACCTTGTGACCTTCTCGATGTTCATCATGAACAACTTTTTGCGAAAGCACCAAACGTTAGCTGTGTTCTTCGATTTGGTGAAGGCTTATGATACCTGTTGGGAGGAGGTATCCTCCGCACTATGCACAGGTGGGGCCTACATGGTCGCCTGCTCCTTTTTTTTTATTCATTTATAACAGATCGAATTTTTACGGTACGTGTGGGTTCAGTATTGTCCAACGTCTTCCTCCAGGAGAACGAAGTGCCTCAGGGCTCTGTTTTGAGCGTAGCCCTTTTTGCCATAGCGATCAATCCCGTTATGGATTGCATTCCACTTAACGTCTCCGGCTCTCTTTTCGTCGATGACTTCGCAATTTACTGCAGTGCCCAGAGAACATGCCTCCTGGAGCGCTGCCTTTAGTGTTGTCTTGACAGCCTATACTAATGGAGTGTGGCTAAAGGCTTCCAGTTCTCTGAAGAGAAGACGATTTGCATCAACTTTTGGCGATATAAAGCATTCCCTTCACCATCCTTATATCTCAGTCCCATTGAAGTTTTTAGGGCTCACACTGGACAGGAAATTTTGTTGGTCTCTGCATGTCTCTTATTTGGCTGCCCATTGTGCACGTTCTCTTAATGTCCTCCATGTTCTTAGTGGTTCATCTTGGGGAGCGGATCGCACTGTCCTGCTTCGCTTATATCGGTCCATAGTCCGATAAACGCTGTATTATGGGAGCCTCGTCTGCTTGGCCATCCCTCTTACGCCGTCTCAACTCCATCCATCATCGGGGGTTATGTCTTGCAACCGGAACATCCTATACCAGTCCTGTCGAGAGTCTTTATGCTGAAGCTTCCGAATTACCATTGACCTACCGGTGCGACGCACTGCTTTGTCGGTATGCCTGCCGGCTGTTGTCAATGCCCGACCACCCCGCTTATCAGTCCTTCTTGGACGATTCTCTCGACCATCAGTATGGGTTGTATGTGTCCGCCCCGCTGCCCCCTGCAGTCCGCTTTCGTCCCCTGCTTCGAGAATTGGATTTTGCCCTTCCTACCACCTTCAGAGAAGGTGAGAGCTCGACACCACCTTGGCTCCAGGCTCCGGTTCACATTCATCTTGAACTCCGCTCGCTCCCAAAGGAGGCTACTCCAGATACAGTGTATTGCTCACGGTTTGTCGAACTTCGTGCGCGACTAGCCAATTACACCTTCATTTACACTGATGGCTCCAAAGCTGACGATGGTATCGGCTGTGCCTTTGTCGTTAGGGAAGTCCCCTTTAAATACCAGCTTCTCGACCAGTGTTCCAGCTTTACGGCCGAGTTTTGTCCTCTCTCTCAGGCTGTTCAGTATCTCTGCCGCCACTGCCATTCTCCGTATGTACTCTGCTCTGATTCACTCAGTGCTCTTCAGAGCCTTGGAGCTCCATATCTGGTCCATCCCTTGGTGCAATGGATCCAGTAATCCCTCCATTCTTTTGCTGATGATGGCTCTCCTGTTAGCTTTATGTGGGTTCCAGGGCATGTAGGAGTGCCTGGGAATGAGGCTGCTGATGCTGCGTCCAAGGCTGCAGTCCTCCTGCCTCAGCCGGCCTCCCTTTGTGTCCAATCGTCTGACATTAGTGGGGTTTCCAGAATGAGATTTTCACTCTGCAGTGGAGTGTGCGCTGATATGAAACTTCCTGGCAGATTAAAACTGTGTGCCCGACCGAGACTCGAACTCGGGACCTTTGTCTTTCGCGGGCAAGTGCTCTACCAACTGAGCTACTGAAGCACGACTCACGACCGGTACTCACAGCTTTACTTCTGCCAGGTAGGAGACGAGGTACTGGCAGAAGTAAAGCTGTGAGTACCGGTCGTGAGTCGTGCTTCGGTAGCTCAGTTGGTAGAGCACTTGCCCGCGAAAGGCAAAGGTCCCGAGTTCGAGTTTCGGTCGGGCACACAGTTTTAATCTGCCAGGAAGTTTCATTAGTGGGGTTGTTTGTAAGAGGTTTGTGTCATTGAGGTGGGATACTTGGTCGTCACTTCAAGAAAATACGCTCTGGGCCATAAAACCGTTCCCAACATCTTGGACAACCTCCTCCTCACCATCTTGGTGAGAGGAGTTCATTTTGGCCAGGTTGCGGATTGGGCATTGCCGGTTCAGCCACCGCTACCTGCTATCCGGTGACCTCGCCCCACAGTGCCCTTGTGGTAATGCATTGGCAGTGCACCATGTTTTATTGTCGTGTCCCCGTTTTAATCAATCTCGTGTTGTCCTGTCTCTGCCCTCTACCCTACAGGTAATTTTAGCTGGTGACGCTCGAGCAGCTGCTCGTGTTCTTTGTTTTATTACTTTGACAGAATTATCCAAAGACATCTAACTCTTTTAATTATTTTATCTGCGTCTTTGTAAGAACTTTCTTGTGACCCCCCCCCCTTGAGTTTTACTGGATTATATGTGCACTTAAATTTGTGACTGGGCGCTAATGACCTCAGTAGTTGAGCGCCCTAAAACCCCACAAAAAACCAACAAATATATAAAAGTAAGTATGAAAGTAGCATCAAACCTATGAGCTGTGGAGCCCCATTGTGATACTACATCACTCTTACCATTGTTAATGCATTTACTGTTCTAATAGGTGGTAGGTAATTTCATATCATGTGGTTACCATGCATGAAGTTGCTGTACAAGAGCTCAACAGTGTGAACAGCTTTACTGTAAGATATTTTCCAGCTTAAGATACGTTACCACTATTCTTCAGCCCCAATATGATGTACATCCTCCACTTCTGAGGAAATTTGTTCCCTGAATGAAATTTGTTTTTACACTACACCTTTGTGAACAAATTATCATGCATAAACAAGGCAACACAATTTCCAAACAGACATATCAAACAGATTTTTATGAAAATGAGGCATATTACTGAAGTGGCAAGTGGCTTATTTTGACAAAGCATGGATTCATGTGTATTGCTCTATGATTAAGTACTGCCAGAACAATCTTGTCTAAAGAACATTGCCACAGTGCCTGTCTACATTTTTTTGCAGTGCTGGACATGCAGGTGTCTAGGGTGTTGCATGCATTGCTTTTTACAGATACCACAGTTTTCACCGTTACGTCCACACAATTCAGTTTCTAAAGCATTAATGTGGCAGTACTGTGGAATAGTCCATGACAGAACTAGATCTCTCCTTTTCGTAAGGTACAAGTGCTGTAGGCACAGTACCTGAGCAGTTGGTTGCATACAAATGAGTGCAGAATATGGCACCGTGTTTCCAGGCGACTGACATTGAATTGAGGATGGCAGTACTTCCAAAATGCATTGCAACTATGGCTTTCATCTGCAGTGTGCTGCAGACAAATAAGAATTGAATATGACAGTACACAGTAAGTGGACCAAACATTGAATGTAAGATTACAGTTATTGGTAGATGTGTCATCATCTGTTGGAGATTAAACAAGATTTTGGGTTTTTGACATGAGCCGCATTTAGGGCAGATACGCATCATCACAGATTATGCTTCCACAGGCGGAAATCACTGTAAAGGTGACCTCAAATGTTCGATAATCTGGTACCTAGAAACGATCTATGTGGGGTGATAAACATACTACTGTGAGGCAGATGATCAACAGTTTGAATTTAATGGCAGCAGGGCCTATTGCTATGAGAACTGTACAGAGACAATTGCAATGCATAAGACTTGGCACCTAACCACATCCAATGCCTACCCATGACTCCTAGGCTACTCAGCATATATGAAAACTCCCATTTTGTAAAATTTGTAACAAAGTTGTTCTTATTAGTGTTAAGTGTGAAATAATAGCCTTTCCAATATTGTTTGTGATGCGGCTATCTGGTGCATGTACATACCCATGATTAATCTTCGTTCTGTTTATACATCTGTATCTGTACTCTGCTACATGTGAGTAGCAGTCTTTAAAAAAGTTGGTTAAATAATTATTTTTTGCTTTGTTTGCCGGTACATGTCTGCCTCGCTGGTACCCTTTTTATTTTCCAAATCACAGTAGGCTGTTTATGACGAAAAAAAGAAAACTTATGGAAAACCTCTAGTGTAGAGTGATTCATTTCTGGCAGCAGCAGGAACTGTTGAGCTGTGTCCAGCTTATCTAGATGACTGACCTGGCTGTGTGGATTGGCTCCCATAGTGAGGAGCCACTCAACCCCCCCCCTCCCCTTGGTTCTCGCCACTCTGGTAGGTTTGTGCTTGACTATGATAGGGCCCCAGACTTTGCAGCATCTTTTCCCTTTGGTGCTGCCTGTCTGTCCTCTTGGTATTCTTTTTCCACTCCCTTGGGGACAAGTCTGGGGTGTTTCTGGTAATGTTCTGCACTGTCCGTAGCTGACATAAGAACCATCTCACACTGTTTTTCATTCCCTTTTCCTTTCTTCATTCACCTTCTCCTATCCTTCCTCCACTTTTGTGTTTGAGGCTCCTATTCTTCTTCTTCCCAGTGTGCTCCTGATGGCCAGCCGAACTGTGCGACATGTAACAAGTGACTGGGTAATGCATAATTCCCAGCCCTGGTTCAACAGATAGGGTTCAGAGATACAAGCCAGGCCCACGGAGGGGAGATTGCCTGAGCTGTTATGTTTCCGAATTACTAGTTGGTCTCCCTATCAGGTGTTTGTGACCTGAGGTGTAAACAATCACCTAAGGCGATTGTGCCCCCCTTGTGACCTCCAGTTGAAAGGATCATGCCATTGGAGACACTGTCATTGGGGGGGAGATTTCCTAACAGTGAGCCAATTATTTTCACAATCAATGTCTGTTGTTGTGGTCTTCAGTCCAGAGACTGGTTTCGTGCAGCTCTCTATGCTAATCTATCCTGTGCAAGTTTTCTCACCTCCCAGTACGTACTGCAACTTACATCCTATTCACCTCTTGGTCTCCCTCTATGATTTTTACCCACTGCACTACCCTCAAATACTAAATCGGTGATCCCTTGATGCCTTGGAACATGTCCTACCCACTGATCTCTTCTTCTACTCACGTTGTGCCACAAATTTCACTTCTCCCCATTTCTATTCAGTACCTCCTCATTAGCAATGTCATCTACCCATCTAACCTTCACCATTCTTCTGTAGCACCACATTTCAGAAGCTTCTATTCTCTTCTTGTCTACTTTTTTATTGCCGATGTTTCACTTCCATACACGGCTACATTCCATACAAATTCATCAGAAAGGACCTCCTGACACTTAAATCTATACTTGATGTTAGCAAATTTATCTTCTCCAGAAATGCTTTCCTTGCCATTGCGACCCTACATCTTATATTCTCCCTGCTTCGACCATCATAAGTTATTTTCCTCCCCAAATAGCAAAACTCACCTACTGCTTTGAGTGTCTAATTTACTAACCTAATTCCTCCAGCATCACCTGATTTAATTAGACTACATTCCATTATCCTCTTTTTGCTTTTGTTGATGTTCCTCTTATATCCTCCTTTCAAGACACTGTCCATTCCGTTCAGTTGCTCTTCCAGTTCCTTTTCTGTCTTTGACAGAATTACAGTGTCATCGGCAAACATCAAAGTTTTCGTTTCTTCTCCATGGATTTTGATTCCTACTCCAATTTTTTTTGTTTCCTTTCCTGCTTGCTTAATATGCAGATTGAATAACATCAGGGATAGGCTGCAACCCTGTCTCACTCCCTTCCCAACCACTGCTTCCCTTTGATGCCACTCGACTCTTATAACTGCGATCTTGTTTCTGTACAAATTGTAAATAGCTTCATTCCCTGTATTTGACCCCTGCCACCTTCAAAATTTGAAAGACAGTATTAGAGTCAACATTGTCAAAAGTTGTCTCTAAGTCTACAAACGCTACAAATGTAGGTTCACCTTTCATAAATCTATCTTCTAAGTTCAATGAACCTCCCGCCAGGCACTTAAACTTGATTTGCAGAGTATCCATGTAGGTGCAGGTGATGCAGATGTAGATAAGTTGTAGGGTCAGTGTTGCCTCATGTTTTCAATCATTTCTATGGAATCCAAATTGATTTAGCCCAAGGTCAGCTTCTACCAGTTTTTCCATTTATCTGTAATGTATTCGTGTTAGTATTTTGCAGCTGTGACTTATTAAACTGACAGCTTGGTAATTTTCACATCTGTCAACAACTGCTTTCTTTGGGATTGGAATTATTGTATTCTTCTTTAAGTCTGAGGGTATTTTGCCTGTCTGCCATGCTATCAGTAGTTCTAATGGAATGTTGTCTACTGTTCGTGGTTTCACTTACTGAAGATGGTCAGTCCTTCACAGCAGTAAATTTGTTTCTAATTCAGAAGGGTGTTGATGCAATTGCCAGCCCTGTGACATCCTGCTCTAATTTACAGATTGGCACTTTGCTTTTGGAGATTGCCTCTGATTCTAAAGCATGAAGACTTGCTGCTTTGCTTCTCGATGACACCCTATTTGTGTTGAGGCCCATAGAACTCTAAACTCTTTCTTAGAGTGGTGCTTCTGTCAAAGATCAAAGCAGGCTATGAAGTTATCAAAGTCCAACCATGTATTCCGAATCTTATTTTCTGCTACCAGTGTCATTGTTTCAATCAGACTAGAATGTCTTTTTGACACCCGGCCAAATGTGTAACCTGTGGTGGGGATGCACATAAGGGCAATTGTTCGCTTCCTCCCCACTGTATCAACAGCAGTGGCCACCATGCTGCTCCTCTTGAGATAGTCCAATGTATCTCAATGAGTGGGGTGTCTAGAAAACCCAGGTAATGAAAAAGTTCCTCACCTGGTTGCTCGAAAGTTACTGGCTAGTAGCAAAACCTGCCTTCTAGTGTCTGGTACTTACAGTACCGTTCTTGCTAAATCTCGCTCCATGCAGACTGGAGACCTTAAATTCAACTCTGAGGTTGTGAAATACGCAGTGCCATGGTAGCATGGCTATTCCCTCTTCCAGCTGTGCAACAAGCTATCAAACTCTGGCCACATGGGGTGAAGTCACTAGTTATACAGGGTGTCTGAAAAGTCTTTCCCTGATTACGTAAATTGATAACTCAGGCTAGAAGTAAGATACAAATATGAAACTGGTGTCTAATTGTTTACAAACTATCAAAGTTTTTTTCACACATCAGTAAACTTCCACATGAGCACCCTTGGTAGCACGTAGCACATCTAGGCGATATTCAATTTACGTCCACTCTTTAACCAACATCACTGGAGGGATCGATTCAACGACTGTGGTTGTCCATTACTGCAGGGTTTCAAGATACGGTACACGTGTTAGATAGACCTCGTCCTTGACGTAACCCAATAAAAAGATGCCTAATGGGGTTAACTCAGTAGAGGGTGGAGACCAAACCATTGGCCCATCATGACTAATCCATCGCCCAGGAAAGGTCATATCAAGATAGGCACGGATGTCCAAACCCCAATGAGGTGGCGCACCATCTTGCTGAAGCAAGACATCAGGGTGATAATGAAGCAGCTGAGGAACCGCATACAGTTGCAACATGTCCAGATACATTGCAGATTTGACGGTAGCCTTAGCGAAGAAGATTGGCCTGATAATTCGATCGTGCAGTAGCACGCACCAAACATTCACATTTCGACTGCCTCTGGTGCACTCCATGGCCTCGGCAGGGGGTTGTGAACTCCTAATGCGCACATTACGGCGATTCACTACTCCACTGACAAGAAAGGTCGCTTCGTCAGAAAAGGCAATTCGTCTGAGATAACCATCATCGTCCTCAATACGTGATGACATTTAGACTGCAAAGTCATATCGACGTGTACTGTCATTGGGCAACAAGGCCTGAACGATTTGCACTTCGTATGCACGAAACAATAAACGTTTGTGTAAAATGTCATGGAGATAGCTTTTTGGCATCTGTAATTCACGTGAGGCCCTGCACACTGATTTCTTCGGACTTCGCAGAAAAGACTGCCTTACAGCTTTCACCCTGTCTGCTGAGGTTCTTGGTCGACCAGACCTCGAAAGGTCAGCAAACGATCCTGTGTTCTTGAACTTCTCATACTTCTCATACCAGGCTTTAATCCTCTTGACAATAGGTGGATTCCTTCCAAATGTTGCCTGGAAGTGTTTCTGCACTGTGGTTATTGATCATGTCTCATGGTACCACAGGACACACTGTGCCTTCTCCTGATTGGTTAACATGGCTTCTTGGGCACTGCACCTCATCCACTACTTTCGTACTGCGAACCTAAAACAGAAAAAAACTTTGACAGTTATAAACAATTCGACGCAAGTTTCATATTTGTATCTTACTTCTAGCCTGAGTTATCAATTTATGTAATCAGGGAAAGACTTTTCGGACACCCTGTACAACTGGCAGGCCAGAAAGGACAGCAGGAATACGCCCATGAAGAATTCGAATGTGTCTCCAGCCAGCCGCCACCTGAGTCTTCATCTGATAGCCGGAAAGTTCCGAAGAAGTCCAAGAAAGGCAAATGGTCTTCTCCTTTGCCAATTAAAAGATCCTCTTTGGTGGTGTCACCACGTGATACCTTTTCCTGGCTGGCCTTCCTGTGGCTGGTGTGCACCACAAACCATTCCTCTGTATTGAACTCTGCAAGCTGGCTGCACAACAAAGACGACACATCTGTAGACTAAATGGAACAGGATTGACCTGACTCTGTGCCCTGTAGCAGTGAGTCTTGACAGGATGGCACTCGGCAGCCTTGGAGGTGACATACACTCCTGGAAATTGAAATAAGAACACCGTGAATTCATTGTCCCAGGAAGGGGAAACTTTATTGACACATTCCTGGGGTCAGATACATCACATGATCACACTGACAGAACCACAGGCACATAGACACAGGCAACAGAGCATGCACAATGTCGGCACTAGTACAGTGTATATCCACCTGTCGCTGCAATGCAGGCTGCTATTCTCCCATGGAGACGATCGTAGAGATGCTGGATGTAGTCCTGTGGAACGGCTTGCCATGCCATTTCCACCTGGCGCCTCAGTTGGACCAGCGTTCGTGCCGGACGTGCAGACCGCGTGAGACGACGCTTCATCCAGTCCCAAACATGCTCAATGGGGGACAGATCCGGAGATCTTGCTGGCCAGGGTAGTTGTCTTACACCTTCTAGAGCACGTTGGGTGGCACGGGATACATGCGGACGTGCATTGTCCTGTTGGAACAGCACGTTCCCTTGCCGGTCTAGGAATGGTAGAACGATGGGTTCGATGACGGTTTGGATATACCGTGCACTATTGTGTCCCCTCGACGATCACCAGTGGTGTACGGCCAGTGTAGGAGATCGCTCCCCACACCATGATGCCGGGTGTTGGCCCTGTGTGCCTCGGTCGTATGCAGTCCTGATTGTGGCGCTCACCTGCACGGCGCCAAACACGCATACGACCATCATTGGCACCAAGGCAGAAGCGACTCTCATCGCTGAAGACGACACGTCTCCATTCGTCCCTCCATTCACGCCTGTCGCGACACCACTGGAGGCGGGCTGCACGATGTTGGGGCGTGAGCGGAAGACGGCCTAACGGTGTGCGGGACCGTAGCCCAGCTTCATGGAGACGGTTGCGAATGGTCCTCGCCGATACCCCAGGAGCAACAGTGTCCCTAATTTGCTGGGAAGTGGCGGTGCGGTCCCCTACGGCACTGCGTAGGATCCTACGGTCTTGGCGTGCATCCGTGCGTCGCTGCGGTCTGGTCCCAGGTCGACGGGCACGTGCACCTTCCGCCGACCACTGGCGACAACATCGATGTACTGTGGAGACATCACGCCCCACGTGTTGAGCAATTCGGCGGTACGTCCACCCGGCCTCCCGCATGCCCACTATACGCCCTCGCTCAAAGTCCGTCAACTGCACATACGGTTCACGTCCCCCCCCCTGCGGGTTCGGGGGTTAGAATAGGCCCGCGGTAATCCTGCCTGTCGTAAGAGGCGACTAAAAGGAGTCCCTCCCCCTCAAGGGGGTAGTTAGCGCCTGCGTCCGGAGACGGATGGTTCCACGACCTCTATTTGCGGTCATTTTGCTTTTTCACTTCTCGTTTCTTCCTTTCTTTGGTTGGTTCCTTTCTTTGCTCTTCTCCACCTCACTGTCTTCCTTACTCTTTCCCCTGCATAATCTCCTTGCCTTTTCATTGCCTTCTTCTCCTTGCCTTCTCCTTGCCTTCTCCTTGCCTTCTCCTTGCCTTCTCCTTGCCTTCTCCTTGCCTTCTCCTTGCCTTCTCCTTGCCTTCTCCTTGCCTTCTCCTTGCCTTCTTCTCCTTGCCTTCTTCTCCTTGCCTTCTTCTCCTTGCCTTCTTCTCCTTGCCTTCTTCTCCTTGCCTTCTTCTCCTTGCCTTCTTCTCCTTGCCTTCTTCTCCTTGCCTTCTTCTCCTTGCCTTCTTCTCCTTGCCTTCTTCTCCTTGCCTTCTTCTCCTTGCCTTCTTCTCCTTGCCTTCTTCTCCTTGCCTTCTTCTCCTTGCCTTCTTCTCCTTGCCTTCTTCTCCTTGCCTTCTTCTCCTTGCCTTCTCATTGCCTTCTTCTCCTTGCCTTCTCTGGTCTCCGCCTCGGCGTTTGAGACACTCTCTCTCTCTCTCTCTCTCTCTCTCTCTCTCTCTCTCTCTCTCTCTCTCTCTCTCTCTCTCTCTCTCCCCCCTTTTTCCTCTTCCTCCTTCCTCCCTGTGCGTGCCTGAAGGCCGACCCACGCGTTCGCACGCGTAGCCGGTGACGGGGTAACGCGTAATTCCCCGCCCTGGGTAGACATGTAAGGCACGCGCGTACCCCCTGGTAAAGGCCAGGCCCGGGGAGGGGTGATTGCCTGAGCTGATACCTTCTGACCATGCCGATTGGTCCCTCCGTCTGTTTCTCGGGAGGTGTGACCTGAGGTGTAAACATTCACCTAAGGCGGGAGTGCCCTCTGAGAGGGTCCCCCCAAGGAAGGAGCGCGCCATCGGAGACGCTGGCAATCATGGGGGATTTCTCCGCAATGGATTTCACTCCATCTCTCTCGACTTCTGCCCAAAAACGGAAACGTGACCAGCTACCAGTGACAAAAGTACTACCGCCTGCCCCACAGTTCCTCGTCGTTTCTCGATCTGAGGACGGAAAGGATTTTTCCTCTGTCAACCCTTTCGTTATCCAGAAGGGCGTCGATGCCATAGCCGGATCTGTCAAATCCTGTACCAGGTTGCGTAACGGTACCTTATTACTCGAAACTGAGAGCGCCTTTCAGGCACAAAAACTGCTTCGGGCCACACTCCTGTACACATTCCCTGTCCGGGTGGAGGCTCACCGAACTTTGAATTCGTCTCGTGGTGTGGTCTACACTAGATCCCTCGACGGTTTGACTGACGAGGAGATTCAATCTTTCCTCGCTGAGCAGGGCGTGATGGCTGTCCATAGGGTCATGGAAAAGGTCAACAATGACCTTGTACCGACCCGGACACTTTTTTTGACCTTCGATAGTGTTCAGCTGCCATCGCGCATCGAAGCGGGCTATGAGGTTATTTCTGTTCGCCCCTATGTCCCAACACCTACGCGCTGCTACCAGTGTCAGCGTTTCAATCACACTCGCCAATCTTGTTCCAATGCGGCTAAATGTGTCACTTGTGGCAGGGATGCCCATGAGGGTGACTGTCCACCTCCGTCTCCTCGTTGTGGGAACTGTCAGGGTGACCATGCTGCATCCTCCCGCGACTGTCCTGTCTATAAGGAAGAACGCTGTATCCAGGAAATTCGGGTCAAAGAGAAAGTGTCCACCTCGGCTGCTCGCAAGCTATTGGCTAGTAGGAAGCCCACGCTGCTCCCAGCGGGGAAATACAGTACTGTCCTCGCCTCTCCTCGGACTACCAGGGAGGTGGCAACCCAGACCTGCGATCTGACCTTCAGCACCACGGTCGTCCGTTCGGCCAGTGCTAAGATCGCGCGGTCGACGTCTCCTCTTCGTCCCATCACCCCACAGACACCAGCCCCTTCATCAGCTTCTGCTAAGACGAAGACCCAGAAGTCAGATGCACGGGCCTTCAAGAAGGAACCGTCCCGTGCAGACTTCCTACGTACCTCGACCTCCCAGCCTTCGTCCGGTACTTCCACCAAACGACCATCCAAGAAGGCTAATAGGAAGCACAGTTCTCCTTCTCCGCCACGGCGCATTTCTTCTCCTGCGCCACCCAGCGGTTGCCGCCCCAGGCCGTCATCCCTTTCGCCTGGCCGCACCGCTGGTAGCCGAACATCTGGCCGTTCACCGGCGGAGGAAGCTCCCCCTCCCGGCCATCTTCCCAAGATGGCCGATGAACCTATAGACCCAATGGACGATGACTGTCCGCCTACTGATACTGATAGCGGCGGCAGTGCTCGCTCCAAGCCAGGCCCTCAGCGGCCTTCGAGGTGACCCCTTCTTTCATCTTCCTTTTTTCTTACGATGGCACTTATTCACTGGAATATTCGCAGCATTCGCTCCAACCGAGAGGACTTGAAGTTGCTGCTTCGCTTGCACCGTCCGCTCGTCGTAGCCCTCCAGGAAACGAAGCTACGCCCATGCGATCAAATTGCCTTGGCACACTACACCTCCGTGCGTTTTGACCTACCCCCTGTGGTAGGTATCCCAGCTCATGGAGGGGTTATGTTGCTGGTCCGGGATGATATTTACTACGATCCCATCACGTTGCACACCGGCCTGCAGGCAGTTGCCATCCGCATTACTCTCCCCACTTTTACATTTTCCATTTGTACCGTTTACACTCCATCGTCGTCTGCCGTTACCAGGGCAGACATGATGCAACTTATTGCTCAGCTACCTGCACCATTTTTGTTAACTGGAGACTTCAATGCCCACCATCCCCTTTGGGGCTCTCCAGCATCCTGCCCGAGGGGCTCCCTGTTAGCAGACCTTTTCAACCAGCTCAATCTCGTCTGCCTCAATACTGGCGCCCCTACTTTTCTTTCGGATACATCTCACACCTATTCCCATTTAGATCTCTCTATATGTACTCCCCAACTTGCACGCCGGTTCGAGTGGTATGCTCTTTCTGATACATATTCGAGCGACCACTTCCCGTGTGTTATCCATCTCCTGCAGCATACCCCCTCTCCGTGCTCATCTAGTTGGAACATCTCCAAAGCAGACTGGGGGCTCTTCTCTTCAAGGGCGACCTTTCAGGATCAAACATTCCCAAGCTGCGATAGTCAGGTCGCACACCTCACGGAAGTCATTCTCTCTGCTGCTGAATATTCCATCCCTCACCCTACTTCTTCTCCACGTCGCGTACCGGTCCCCTGGTGGACCGCAGCATGTAGAGACGCTCTACGTGCTCGTCGACGTGCTTTACGCGCCTTTAAACGCCACCCTACAGTAGCGAATTGTGTCAATTATAAACGATTACGTGCACAGTGTCGTCGTATTATTAAAGAAAGCAAGAAAGCCAGCTGGGCTGCTTTCACAAGCACCTTCAACAGTTTTACTCCTTCTGTTGTCTGGGGTAGCCTGCGCCGGCTATCTGGCACTAAGGTCCACTCACCAGTTTCTGGCTTGACGGTCGCGAATGACGTCCTTGTGGCCCCTGAGGCTGTCTCCAATGCCTTCGGCCGCTTTTTCGCAGAGGTTTCGAGCTCCGCTCATTACCACCCTGCCTTCCTCCCCCGCAAACAGGCAGAGGAGGCTAGGCCACCTAACTTCCGCTCCTCGAATCGTGAAAGTTATAATGCCCCATTCACCATGCGGGAACTCGAAAACGCACTTGGCCGATCACGGTCCTCCGCTCCAGGGCCTGATTCTATTCATATTCAGATGCTGAAGAACCTTTCTCCTGCGGGTAAAGGTTTTCTTCTTCGTACTTACAATCGCATCTGGATTGAGGGACATGTTCCCGCATGCTGGCGCAAGTCTATTGTTGTCCCGATCCCTAAGCTGGTGAAGGACAAGCACTTGCCTTCCAATTATCGACCCATCTCGCTTACCAGCTGTGTCTGTAAAGTGATGGAGCGAATGGTTAACTCTCGATTGGTTTGGCTGCTCGAGTCTCGACGCCTACTTACCAATGTACAATGTGGATTTCGTAGGCGCCAGTCTGCTGTTGACCATCTGGTTACCTTGTCGACCTTCATTATGAATAACTTCTTGTGGAAGCGCCCGACCGCGGCTGTGTTCTTTGGTTTTGGAGAAGGCTTACGACACCTGTTGGAGGGCGGGCATTCTCCGCACCATGCATACATGGGGCCTTCGCGGACGCCTCCCTCTTTTTATTCGTTCCTTTTTAATGGATCGACAGTTCAGGGTATGTGTGGGTTCTGTCCTGTCAGACACCTTTCGCCAGGAGAATGGGGTGCCACAGGGCTCAGTTTTGAGCGTCGCTCTCTTCGCTATAGCGATCAATCCAATAATGGATTGCCTCCCAGCTGATGTATCAGGCTCCCTTTTCGTGGACGGTTTTACCACCTTTTGCAGCGCGCAGCGTACGTGTTTCCTGGAGCGCTGTCTTCAGCGTTCTCTTGACCGTCTTTACTCGTGGAGTGTCGCCAATGGCTTCCGTTTTTCTGCCAAGAAGACGGTCTGTATTAACTTCTGGCGCTACAAAGAATTTCTCCCACCGTCTTTACGGCTCGGTCCCGTTGCTCTCCCATTCGTGGAGACAACAAAATTTTTAGGTCTTACATTTGACAGGAAACTTAGTTGGTCTCCACATGTGTCTTATTTGGCTGCCTGTTGTACCCGTTCTCTCAATGTCCTCCGTGTTCTTAGTGGTATGTCGTGGGGAGCGGATCGAACCGTCCTCCTTCGCCTATATCGGTCGATCGTCCGCTCCAAGCTGGATTATGGGAGCTTCGTATACTCCTCTGCACGGCCATCCATCTTACGCCGCCTCAACTCCATACAACATCGGGGTTTACGACTTGCGATCGGAGCGTTTTATACTAGTCCCGTCGAGAGTCTTCATGCTGACGCTGGTGAGTTGCCACTCACCTACCGGCGCGATATACTGCTTTGTCGGTATGCCTGTCGGCTACTGGCAATGCCTGATCACCCATCTTATCGTTCCTTTTTTGATGACTCTCTCGACAGTCAATACGGGTTGTATGTCTCCGCCCTGCTACCCCCTGGAGTTCGCTTTCGTCGCCTCCTTCAACATCTTCATTTTTCACTCCCTGCCACCTTTCGAGTGGGCGAGAGCCACACGCCACCTTGGCTCCAGGCTCAGGTTCGCGTCCACCTTGACCTCTGCTCGCTCCCGAAGGAGGTTACCCCCGATTCAGTCTACCACTCCCGTTTTGTCGAACTTCGTTCGAAGTTCATTAATATGACCTTCATTTATACAGATGGCTCTAAGACCAATGACGGGGTCGGGTGTTCTTTTATTGTCGGGGCACAAAGTTTCCAATATCGGCTCCATGGCCATTGTTCGGTCTTCACAGCTGAGCTCTTTGCCCTCTACCAGGCTGTCCTTTAAATCTGCCGCCACTGACATTCTGCATATGTCATCTGCTCCGATTCCCTGAGCGCTATCCAGAGCCTCGGTGATCCGTACCCGGTTCACCCTTTCGTGCACCGGATCCAACGCTCTCTTCAGCAGCTGGTGGACGTCGGTTCTCCGGTTAGCTTTATGTGGATTCCTGGCCATGTCGGTATCCCTGGGAACGAAGCTGCAGATGCTGCAGCCAAGGCTGCGGTCCTCCAGCCTCGGACAGCTTCTTGTTGTGTCCCTTCATCAGATTGTAGCAGGGTAATTTGTCGGCGCATTGTCTCGCTGTGGCATGCCGATTGGGCTGCACTTTCAGACAACAAGCTTCGGGCCTTGAAAGCTCTACCCGTGGCTTGGACGTCCTCCTCACGCCCTTCTCGGCGGGAGGAGGTAGTTCTGGCCCGGTTGCGAATTGGCCACTGCCGGTTCAGCCATCGCCATCTGCTGACGGCTGCGCCGGCGCCGTTCTGCCCATGTGGGCAATTGCTGACGGTCCGCCACATTTTAACGTCGTGTTTAACACCCTACGTCTCGATATTGGCCTGCCATGTACTGTAGAAGCCATTTTAGCGGATGACCCACGAGCAGCTGCTCGCGTTCTTCATTTTATCAATTTGACAACCCTCTCAAAGGACATTTGATTATGCTGTTTTCTTTTTTACTCCTATGCCTGTCAGTATGTCTTTCATCGTGTTTTCCGTTTTGTTGCTGTTTTAAACTTGTGACTCGCGGTGCATTCCTAAAGTAGTCTGGGCGCTAATGACCGTTGACGTTGTGCGCCCTAAAACCACAAAAAAAAAAAAAAAAAGGTTCACGTCCACGCTGTCGCGGCATGCTACCAGTGTTAAAGACTGCGATGGAGCTCCGTATGCCACGGCAAACTGGCTGACACTGACGGCGGCGGTGCACAAATGCTGCGCAGCTAGCGCCATTCGACGGCCAACACCGCGGTTCCTGGTGTGTCCGCTGTGCCGTGCGTGTGATCATTGCTTGTACAGCCCTCTCGCAGTGTCCGGAGCAAGTATGGTGGGTCTGATACACCGGTGTCAATGTGTTCTTTTTTTCCATTTCCAGGAGTGTACATCATTGTTTCCGTATCATGACTCCTCGAATGGATGTTAGCGGCCTTCAATCCAACAAAGAGAATTTATGGCTGCTCTTAGAATTGCAGCATCCACTTGCACCCATACCTCAGGAAACAAAATTGTCCTCATAACTGCATTGATATTTTGCATTTCTTCCTGGTCTGTTTTGACCTTCCCCCCAAGGTTGGCATTCCATCTATTGGGGGAGTCATGCTGCTCATACCGGATGATGTTGATAGTAAACCCATCTCCCTGACTACCCGTCTTCAAGCTGTTCCAGTTGGCCATTTACTTCCTCATTCGACCTCCCTTTGCACCACTTACATCTCTCCGTCCTTCAATGTCACCAGAGAGGACTCTCTCAGCTTATTGGGCAACTACCTCGCACATTTCTGCTGCTCAGTGACTAATTGCACACCATCCCTTCTGGACCCCCCCCCCTCACCTGGAATTCCGGTGGTTAGAATAGGCATGAGGTATGCCTATCTATCATAAGAGGTGTCTAAAAGGAGTCACTCACGTTGTGGCCTTTGTGATAGTCCCCTAACTGGTTTGACCATCTTTCTAAATTTTCCCAAAGAGCGAGCGAATTGGGGAAGGGCACCTTATATGGTGCATCATATCCGACTTGCATTGAGATCTTTAGTGCGCTTTCTCATCATCGATTGCAGTCCCACCCATTCTCCATATCTAAGGTGAGGACACCTTCCTAGGTGCATTTTCCACCATGCACTATGTATGCAGCGTCACTTTCTGTGCCGATGATGACCATGGATTTCCCTGCACCTCATATATAGCACGGTGTCCAGTCTGTTGTGGTGGTTCTGCCATATACCCTGTTGGTTGCAGCACCCCCTGACAACACAGGGTTTGCTCTCCTGATGGCTGCACCATTAACTCCCCACATATGCCATGGAGTAGATGCCCATCTCTGGGGCATCGGGGCTCCCAGCAATGGCCATCCTGCCAGGTGATCCTTACTGAGGCTGGGTGGCACCTGTGGGGAGGGCTCCTGGTCAGAGTGGGTGGCATAAGGGCAGATGACACACGATGAAGTATTGTATATCAGTTGGTGGTCTGCCGCCAGCAGTCTCTAAGTGGGCAAAGTCTAACTTCGTTGCTAAGAAATGAGCCCAAATCGTCCCCCTCCCTGGCCACACCATGGGAGGAACGCCAGACTAAGGATGGCAGTGAAGCTTTTTCGCCCCAGTACCTTGTGTACAAGAGTTCATGGGGAATCTTTGATGTCCATGAAGCCTCAGTTTTTTGTGGAGCATTTGGAGGTGAAAGTTGGGGGGGGGGGGCCTTGTGCAAAATGCGCTCTGGGTCAGTCTCGATAAAAACAGCATCCTTTGCCCAGTCACAGGCATTACTCCCTTGTGACAAGTTGGCAGATGTTTCTGTTACCATCACCCTCCATAAGAACTTAAATCTGGTCCAGGGTATTATATACCACAGGGATCTAGTTTTGTTTTCTGATAACGAGCAGTATGCCAGTTTAGAATGGCGAGGTGTTCATTTCATCTGCCACATTTATTGGGGTCTGAGGAATAATCAGTTTGCCACCAGTGCCTTCATCTTGGCCTTTGAGGGTAACACATTGCCCGAGAAGGTGAAGGTGATGGTCTACCGCTGTGATGTCAAGCCACATATCCCTCCCCCAGTGAGGTGCTTTAAGTGCTTGAAGTGGCCACATGTCTGCCTGCTGTAGCTCCAGCGTCAAATATCAAGATTATGGATGTCAATCACCTCGCAGTAATCGATGTGCCCTGCCTCCCTTGTGTGTCAACTGTGGAGACTATCATTCACCTTGATCGCCAGACTGTGGGACCTTAAAGAAAGAGAGGAAATTCGTGGAAAATACGACCCTGGACAAACTGACCTAAACTGAAGCTAAGAGGAAATTTGAGCACCTGCATCCTTTGGCTATGACTTCTTACACAGCCACTATGAGAACAGTTGTCACCTCTAGGAACCAGAAGACTACACATGCCCCCTTGATGGTGCAGGGTGCTTCCTGCCCTGTTGCTCCCGCACCACCTATTATGGGAGCCACACCTTCCCTCCCAACAATTGGGAATATCGATACCCACTTCTTAGCTGGAGAGGTATAAGTCTTCTTCGGCTCCTCTTGCTATGAAGGGGTCCATTGGGTCACTGCCTTCTCAGGTTTCTGCTAGTGGGAAAGATGACACCCACCAGTGGCTGAAGAGCCCAAAAACAGTTATAATGCTTCACGCTCATCCTCAGGCCCAGAGACTGTATCAGTGAAGTTCTCCCAGTCAGGGAACCCAGTGAGAGAAATAAAATAAACGGTCCCCAAGACCAAGGGAATTGTGGTGGAACCCAAACCACCACTAACTATAAGCTCTTCATCTGCAGATAATGTGGAGATTGTGGTGTCCGCTGAGGACCTAGATCTCGCCAGACCATCAGACACAATAGATATGGACTGCTCAGGCAAAACGTCGGTGGCAGCAGGTGACCCTGAGGCGTATACTGTCTCACTGAATGTTCCATGCCTTCCCAGTCTCACGATGACATCATCCTCCAGTGGATTTTCTAAATTTTTTTCCACTTCCTGACTGAGCTACAGCAACTGTTCAGCTTTACACCTGCTTTCTGCATTGACCTCCAGGAAACGTGGTTCCTGGCAAAGCAGACCCCTGCCCTCTGTGGATGTAAGGGATACTACAGGAACCATAGTGACTATAATAGTTTGTCAGTTGGAGTTTGTGTCTGTGTCCTGAACTCAGTATACAGTGAACGTGTGCCCCCTTCCAACCCATCTTGAAGCTGTGGCTGTCAGGATAGGGATGACACAGGAAATAACTATATGCAATATATATCTTCCTCCAGATAGTGCAGAAACCCTGTATTATCTACACTGAGTAATCAACTCCCAAACCCTTCCTACTTTTGGGAGATTTTAACTCCCGTAACCCCATGTGGGGTTGCACTGTGCTAATTGGCTGAGGCAGAGATATCGAAACGTTACTGTCTCAGTTCGAACTTTGCCTCTTAATTACTGGGGCCGCCACACATTTCAATGTGGCTCATGGTAGTTACTCGGCAATTGATGTATCAATTGGCAGCCCAGGACTTCTCCTATCTACCAACTGGAGAGCACATGACGACCGGTGCGGTAGTGACCAGTTCCCCATCTTCCTGTCACTGCGCCGGTGTCAGGCCCATGGACGCCTGCCCAGATGGGCTTTAAACAAGGTGGACTGGAAAACTTTCATCTCTGCTGTCACCAGTGAATCTTCCCCACACGGCAACATCGAAGTGTTGGTTGAGCAGGTGACTACAACAATAGTTTCTGTGGCAGAAAACACGATCCCTTGCTCTTCAGGGTGCCCCAGCGAAAGGCAGTCGCTTAGTGGTCGCCGGATGTCACTGAAGCAATTCAGAAGTGTTGGCTAGCTCTTCAGCGGCATAAGTGGCACCCTTTCCTGGAGCACCTCATAGTCTTTAAACGGCTTCTTGGCCACGTTAATCAACTTAAAGACAGAAGCAGGAATGTTTGGTGAGATATGTCTTGACCATTGGGTGCGATACACCACTTTCCCAAGTCTGGGCAAAGATGAAATGTGTCTTGCGAGTACCTGACTCCAACTAGTATTCCCAGTGTTAACATAAATTTTGTGTTATCTACCAACACAAAAGTGATTGCCACGCACTTTGCTGAGCACTATGCTCGGGCCTCTGCATCAGAGAACTACCTAACAGGCTTTCGCACTCTCAAATGGCTGCTGGAAGGAAAAGTCTTCTCGTTCACTACACTCCAAAGTGAATTCTATAATGCACCATTTACAGAGTGTGAGATCCTCAGTGCCTTGCACGTCACCCTGACACAGCTACTGGACCAGATCAGATTCACAGTCAGATGATTAAACATCTCTCATCTGATTACAAGCGTCATCTCCTTGTCTTCAACAGAATCTGGTGCGATGGCATCTTTATATTGCAATGGTTGGGAGACCACAATCTTTCCAGTGCTCAAATCCAGTAAAAACCCACTTGATGTGGATAGCTGTCCCCCCATCAGCCTCACCAACGTTATTTCTATGCTGCTGGAATGTATGGTGTGTCAGCAGTTGGGTTGGGTCCTGGAGTCAAGTGGCCTACTGGCTTTGTCAGGGTGGCTTCCACTAGGGTTGCTCTACCACTGATAATCTTGTCCCTCGTGTCTACCATCCAAACAGACTCATCCAGCTGCCAATACCTGGTTGCCAAATTTTTGATTTACAAAAAGCATATGACACAATGTGGTGATATCATATCCTTGCCACATTATACGAATGGGGTTTCCAAGGCATGCTCTCGATTTTGATCCAGAATTTCCTGTCACTTCACACTTTTCGTGTCCTAGGTGGTGCCTGCCATAGTTTGCTCCATATCCAGGAGACTGGGATCCCACAGGGCTCTGTATAGATTCTCTCTTTGTTTTTAGTTTGTATTAATGGTCTAGCAGCAGCTGTGTGGTCGTCCGTCTCACCTTTTCTGTATTCAGACGACTTCTGCATTTCGTACTGCTCCACCAGTACTGGTGTTGCTTAGCGGCACCTACAGGGAGCCATTCACAAGGTGCAGTCATGGGCTCTAGCCCACAGTTTTCAGTTTTTGGCCGCTATGTGTCATACACTTTTGTCAGTGTCGTACCCTTCATCCGGAACCAGAACTTTACCTCCATGACGATCCAATAACTGTAGTGGAGGCATATCGATTCTTAGGACTGGTTTTCAACACCAGATTGACTTGACATCATCACCTTTGTCAGCTTAAGGGGAAGTGCTGGCAGCACTCCAATGCTGTCCGCTGCCTGATCAACACCAACTGGGGTGCTCATCACTCTATGCTGCTGCTGCTGCTGCTGCTGCTCTACAGCGCCCTCTTCCAATCCCACCCTGACTATGGGGGTCTGGTTTGTGGTTCGGCGGCGTGTGCAGTGTTGTTTACTTGGCCCAGTGCTCCACTGTGGCCTACACCTAGTGACAGGAGGTTTTAGGACGAGTCCAGTGGCCAATGTCGTTGTGGAGGCCAGAGTACCTCCATTGCAGATTAAGCATGCACAACTGCTGGCCAGTTACGTTGCACACATTAGTAGTTCTCCTGCGCATCTGAATCACTGTCTCCTTTTCCCACCTATGGCAGTTCATCTCCCACATCGGTGACCCAGGTCAGGGCTATTGATTGCGGTTTGTGTGCAGTCCATTCTCCCTGAACTGGAATCCTTTCCTTTATCGCCTCTACTTATGGTCCATTCATGTACACCTCCGTGGTGTACACCTCAGCCGCAGCTTAGGCTGGACCTTTCACATGGCCCTAAGGACTCCGTTAACCCTGCAGCTTTCTGCTGTCACTACTTCTCAATTATTGACATGTTCTGGGGCTGTGAAGTGGTTTACACCAATGGCTCGATGGCTGACGGTCGTGTTGGCTTTGTCTACATTCATGGCGGCCATAATGTGAACAGCATTCCTTACCCAATGGCTGCAGTGTATTCTCTGCAGAGCTGGTGGCCATTTCTCATGTACTTCAGTATCTCTGTTCATGCCCTGAAGAGTCATTTCTTTTATGTACTGACTCCTTGAGCACTCTGAAAACTATCGACCAGTGCTACCCTCGTTATCCATTAGTAGCATCCATCCAGGATTCCATCTATGCCCTGGAACAGTCCATTCGTTCAGTGGTGGTTATCTCGACCCCTGGTCATGTCAGAATCCCAGGAAATGAACTTAGTGACAGGCTGGCCAAACAGGCTACACGGAAACCACTTCTGTAGATCGGCATCCCCGCAGCTGACCTGCGTTCTTTATTATGTCGCGAGGTTTTTCAGCTTTTGGAGACAAAATGACGAAATCTCAGTATGCACAACAAACTGCGAGCCATTAGGGGACCATGAATGTGTGGAAGCCATCGATGAGGGCCCCTCGCAGGGACTCGGTGGTTCTCTGCCGGCTCCACATCAGCCATGCTTGGGCGGCTCACTGCTACACTATGCGCTGTGAAGACCCACCTCAGTGCCGGTGTGGCGCCCGGTTGACAGTGGCCCATATTCTTCTGCTTTGTCCTCCTTTGGCTGCCCTGTGTCTTCATCTTCAGTTGCCGGACTTATCATTGATTTTAGCAGATGACACCTCATCAGCAGATTTTATCATTCGATCTAAGTTTTAGCGCATGTCCTTTGTCTATCCTCCACCATAGTGCTTTTTAGGGTGGAGGTTTCAATGTGTTGCAGAGTGGCTGGCTTTTCCTTTTTATTTTCGTGGTCGGCCAGCCACTGTAATCTGCTTCCTTGCTTTACTATCTTCTTGCTGTTTCTTTCATCTCTGTTTTCTTGTCCTCTTTTGTTACTTTTAGTGTTCATTGCCTTTCCTTCATTCTTGTGGTCTTTCCTTTCTTTCCGTTTTGTTTTACGTCTTGACTGTTTTATTCTCACACATGTGGTACTGTCTTATTACAAACAAGGGACTGATGACCTCGTAGTTTTGTCACTTTCCCCATCTTCTAAACCAGCCAATCTTGAGCACATCTGTTCATGCCCTGGGAGTCGTTTCTTTTGTGTACTTACTCCTTGAGTAGCCTACAAGCTGTTGACCAGTGCTACCCTCACCATCCTTTGGTAGCGACCGTCCAGTAGTCCATTTATGCCCTGGAATGGTCCAGTCATTCAGTGGTGTTTGTCTGGACCCCAGGTCATATCATAATCCCTGGCACCGAACTTGCAGACAGGCTGGCCGAACAGGCTACGTGCAAACCTTTTATGGAGATGGGCTTCTCTGCAACTGAACTGCTTTCAATACTATGCCACAAGGTTTTACAGCTTTGGGAGATGAAATGCCATAACCTCAGCATGCACAACAAACTGCATGCCATTAAGGAGAATTCGAATGTGTGGCAGTCCTCCATGCAGGCCTCTCACAGGGACTCTGTAGTTTTTTCAGCTCCACATAGGCCACACTTGAGTGATACATGCCTACATGTTGTGCCATGATGACTGCCCTCAGTGTCAGTGCAGCCCCCAGCCGTCAGTGGCCCATATCTTGGTGAGCTGTTCTCTGTTGGGTGCCCTGTGACGGACTATTCAGTTACGACTCATTGCCATTAATTATAGCTGACACCTCATTGACCAATTTAGTTGTACATTTTATACATGACTGTGGGTTTTATCATTCTATATAAGTATTAGTGCATGTCCTTTGTCTTCTCCACTGTGATGCTTTTACGGTGGATGTTTTAATGTGTCACAGAATGGCTGCCTTTTCCTTTTTATTATCGTGGTCTGGCAGCGAGTCAGTCATTTACTCTCTTGTTTCTACCCATTCTACCTGTTCTACCTGTTTCTTGCTTCTCTATGTGGTTTTCTTTTCCTGCTTCGTCCATAGTAGTGTTGGTTGTCCTACTGTAGTTATTTTGCTTCTTCCTTTCTCCTGCCATTGTGCTGTATGCCTCCTTTGTTTCCTTCTTTCCATTGTGTAATTCTTTTACCAATGACCTCGCAGTTTGGTCCCTTCCGCATCCCTCTCTTTTAAACCAACCAACCATTCCTTTTGGCGTTCTCCCAGAAATTGTCAGAGGTGCCCACTTGGCTGACTGTAACCAACTTAACCTCTTCTATCTTAACACAGGAGCACCCATATTCCTTTCCGACTCCTCACACACCTATTCCCATTTGGACATATACTTCTGCATTGCCCAGCTTGCCAATGGTCTCTAGCGGTCCATTCCTTCTTACACCTACTTGAGCGACCATTTCCTGTGTGCTATCCATATGCTGACTCCTACCCCACGTGCATTCACACCCAAATGGCAGCTTACTAAGGCTGACTGGGGGCTTTACTCCTCCCTGGTGGCCTTCAACGAACAATATTTCCCCAGTTCTGATGACCAGGTGGAATATCTCACAATCATTATCTTACTCCTGCAGAATGTTCCATTCCTCACGCTTCTCCTTTACCACGCCATGTCCCAGTCTCTTGGTGGACAGAGGCATGTCACAATGCAATTAGCATGTAGAGATGTATTCTACACGTTTTCAACCACCATCCTATGAAATCATCCTACAGCGATTCATGCACAGTGTCGTCGTGTTTTTCGGAATAGCAAAAAAGCTTGTTGGACTTCATTTACAAGTTCTTTTAACAGTTCCACTCCCACTGTCATGTGGACCAACCTCTAATGGCTCTCTGCGGCCAAGATCCATTCTCCAGTTTCTGGGTCCGCAGCTCGTGGTCGTGAGGTAGCGTTCTCGCTTCCCATGCCCAGGTTCCCGGGGTCAGGGATTTTCTCTGCCTCGTGATGACTGGGTGTTGTGTGATGTCCTTAGGTTAGTTAGGTTTAAGTAGTTCTAAGTTCTAGGGGACTGATGACCATAGCTGTTAAGTCCCATAGTGCTCAGAGCCATTTTGAACCAGTTTCTGGTCTGACGTTAGCAGATGAGGCTATTGTGGACTCTACTGTGATCTCGTAACGCTTTGGGCCGTCATTTTGCGGATTTTTCGAGCTTTTCTCACTGTCGCTCTCCCTTCCTCCATCGGAAACGAGTGTGCTACAATGCCGTCTGTACTATGAAGGAAGTAGTTCATGCTCTCACTTCATCCTGATCCTCCACCTCAGGGTCAGATCTGTTCACATCCAGATGTTGTAGCACCTTGTCTTGCAAGCAAAAACTTTCTGCTTAATATGTACAACCGCATCTGGGCAGAGGACACGTTTCCCAGGCAGTGCTGTGAAGCCAGTCATACCCATTCCTAAGCCTGGTAAGGAGAATCACCTTTTTTCTAGCTACCACCTCATCTTTCCCACCAGCTGTGTTTGCAAGGTGATGTAACATATGATTCATGGCTGGCTGGTATGGTGGCTAGTCTCCTGCAGTTTGCTTATGACTGCACAGTATGGATTTCGATTGTGCCATTCTGCAGTTAACCATCTCTTCATTTTGCCCACCAATGTCACGAATGGTTTTCTACAGAAATCCCAGGCTGCGGCTGTCTTTCTCGATTTGGCGAAAGCCTATGTCACATGCAGGAGGACTGTTATCTGCATTCTCTACACGTGCGGCTTCCGTGTCCACCTGCCCGATTTCCGTGAGGAATTTATAAAAGACAGAGTTTTCAAGGTATGTGTGGGTTCTGCCTTGTGGGACACCTTTATCGCCGGCCGAAGTGGCCGTGCGGTTAAAGGCGCTGCAGTCTGGAACCGCAAGACCGCTACAGTCGCAGGTTCGAATCCTGCCTCGGGCATGGATGTTTGTGATGTCCTTAGGTTAGTTAGGTTTAACTAGTTCTAAGTTCTAGGGGACTAATGACCTCAGCAGTTGAGTCCCATAGTGCTCAGAGCCATTTGAACCATTTGAACACCTTTATCCAGGAAAATGGTGTGCCTCAGGGTTCTGTCCTGAGCATCGCCCTCCTTGCTATTGCCATTAACCCTATAATGGCCTGTCTCCCTCCAGGCACCTCCAGCTCTCTTTTTGTTTATTTTTCCATCCATTGCATTTATCACGGACCTGCTTCACTGAGTAGCATCTTCAGCGATGTCTCGATCGTCTTTTCCCATGGGGCTTCGACAGTGGCTTTCGCTTTTCTGCTCACAGAACAGTTGTTATGAATTTCTGGCATGCAGTTGATTTCTTCCACTGTCTTTACAAATTGGCCTTGTTGCTCTTCTGTTCATTGAAACGGGGAAATACCTGGGTCTCTTGCTCGGTATGAAAGTTGCTTGATCCTCCCATGTCTCACCTGCAGCCCACTGTATGCAATCCCTCTATGTTCCGCACGTTCTCAATGGTATGCCACCATCCTTGGTTTGTACTGATCCCTTGTATGTTCGAAATTAGACTACTGGTGCTTTGTTCATGCATCTGCACTTTCGGCTCTTGCTCCAGCAACTTAACTTCACACTATCTGCAACTTTCCTGGTGGGTGTGAACCCTTGACAATCTTGGATTCGTGTGGCGGCCCACGTTCACCTTGGCCTTCATTTGCTTCCTAGGGACACTACTCCAGCCTTGTCTATTTCATTCAGTTTCATGAGATTCATATGGAACGTCATGATAGTACCTTTGTGTACACTGACGTTTCTCAGACTGACCATGGAGTCAGTGTGACGTCATTATTGGCGATGTTTTTCAGAATCGGCTTCCAGCACAGTGCTCAGTAGCTACAGCAGAGCTCCGTGCCCTGAATCAACGCTGGAGTACATCTGGTGACACAGCCTTTAGAATTATCATCTGCTCACTCTGTCAGTGCCCTTCAAAGCCACTGTGCACCGTACACCGCCCATCCCATCATGCGGTGGGTCCAGGAAAACTGTCCGTTGCACACTCTTGATGGAGCCACTGTGACGTTTATGTGGGTTCCTGGTCATGTCGGTATGACAGGAAACATGTCTGCTGATGCTGCTGCCAAGGCTGCGTTCCTCATACCTCAGCCCACTAGTTCTTACATTCCCTCTGATGATCTGTGTGTTGCTATCTGGCAGGAGGTGTCACTTCATCATTGTCACATGTCCTCCTTTCAGGGGACTAAGCTCCAGATTTTTAAGCCTCGGCTTGGACAACCTCCTCTCGACCCTCCTGCCGCAAAGAGGTCATTTGAACTATGTTGTTTATTGGGCGCTGCCTTTTTAGCCATCAGCATTTTATAACTGGCGCTCCCCCACCACTTTGTGCACATTCCGCCCAACTTGTAATTGTCTGCCATTTCCTGAGGGAATGCCCTTTTTATGTACCTGCTTGGATTTGCTGTCAGAGTTATTAGCCATTTTTTTCTTAGTGAATGACGTGCTGGCTGTCGAGTACATTATACTTTTTATCCATCATAGCAATATGGCAAAGGCCATTTAATTTTTAGTTATGGACCTCTCTTTCTCTATAATGTAGTTTGTAGACATTTATCTATGTATCTGTTTTTAGCTGTCTTCTCTTCAGTCGATTGGGATTGATATGTGGTAATGTTTATCTCCTCTTTTTCTCCATGTTTCACAGTTTTTACATGGGCGCGTATCAGGCTTGTTGTTTTTACGCCCTGAAACGAAATACTAGCAAATGTGCTTGTGAACAACAAAAATTTTATTTCACAACTTTATATTTTGGGCTACTGATTAAATATTGGACTACCCCACATGTACACTATGTGATCAAAAATATCCTGACACCCCCAAAACATACATTTTTCATATTAGGTGCACTGTGCTGCCAGGTACTCCGTAACAGCGATCTCAGTAGTCATTAGACATCGTGAGAGGGCAGAATTGGGTGCTCAGCGGAACTCATGGACTTCGAACTTCGTCAGGTGATACTGTCACTTGTGTCATACATCTTTACACGGGATTTCCACACTCATAAACATCCCTAGATCCACTGTTTCTGATGTGATAATGAAGTGGAAAGGTGACGGGATATATACAGCACAAAAGCGTACAGGCCAACCTCATCTGTTGACCGACACAGACTGATGACAGTTGAAGAGGGTCATAAAGGGTAGTAGGCAGACACCTATCTAGACCATCACACAAGAATTCCAAACTACATCAGGGTCCACTGCAAGTATTATGATAGTTAGGTGTGAAGTGAGAAAACTAGGATTTTATGGTCAAGTGGCCGGTCATAAGTGTCAGTTAGACTGTTAGCGAGAGCAGCACCGCTAGTTCCTGCTAATAATAACACGAGTACACCGTTCACTTGTTACATATTTTTAAAAGCTTCAAACAGGACCGATTGCAGTAATGGATAGGAACAGTGATTGTTGTGTACAGATGCGAGCTGAGGTGGTAACCCTTCACTCACAGCTCCAGGCCTCTTTGGCTTCCATCACACAACTTGAGGCTGCTGCCAAGGAGTGTCACTGTGGGGGATCGGACGTGGGGTTGCAAGGGATGTCGAGCACATCCCACATGTCCTCTGATTGGTCCACTGCTGTGTCTGCCCCAGGCACTATGAGGTTGACCCCTCACCCATAGTCGAGTGGGAGATCATTCCAAAGTCTGGCAGGCAGCAAAAAACTTTCCGAGGAGCCGATTGTAGCGCCTCCCTGGTTCGTTTCACAAACAGGTTTGGGCGTTATCTGTGGCTGATGATGTCCCTGAGCCAGACGCTGTTGTCCATCCTGTTCCAGAGGAAGCTTCTCAGTCTGCAAGGTCTGGACATTCACAGAGGGCTAGTTTGCTGTTAGTTGGGAGCTCCAACGTTAGGCGCATAATGGGGCCCCTTAGGAACATGGCTGCCAAGGAGGGGAAGGCGCCAGTGTGCATTCCAAGGGAGTCATTCCGGATGTGGGAAGGGTGCTTCTGGATGCCATGAAGAGTACAGGGTGCAGCCAACTGCAGGTGGTGGCTGATGTTCGTACCAATGACATTTGTCTCTTTGGATCGGTGTAGATTCTGTCTGGTTTCAGGCGGCTAGCGGAAATGGTGAAGACTGTGAGTCTTGCTTCCGATATTAAGGCGGAGCTCACCATCCACATCGTTGTCGACGGAACCGACTGTGGTCCTTTGGTGCAGAGCCGAGTGGAGGGTCTGAAACAGAGGCTCTGGCGGTTCTGTGACTGTACACTGCAGATTCCTTGACTTGCACCATCGGGTGGTGGGTTTCCAGGTTGTGCTTAATAGGTCAGGAGTCCAGTACACACAGGCAGCGGCTACACGGGTATTGGGGGCTGTGTGGAAAGGTCTGGGCGGTTTTTTAGGTTAGAGGATATCAGGGAACCATAGAAGGGACGTCCATCTAAAAGTGGGCAGGTAAAACAAAGTGAGGTAGTTCAAGAAACGATTGGTATTGTAATTGTAAATTGTTGTAGCTGTGTTGGGAGAGAACCAGAGCTCCAATCCCTAATAGAAGGCGTAGTCGTAGGTACAGAGAGCTGGCTAAAGCCGGAAATAAGTGCAGGCGAATTTTTTTGAAATGACGCAACAGTGTTGAGGAAGGATAGATTAAATACAGTTGGTGGTGGAGTATTTATTGCTGTCAGAGGTAGTTTACCTTGTAGCGAAATTGAAGTAGATAGTTCTTGTGAAATAGTATGGGTAGAGGTTATACCTGACAATCGGACTAAACTATCAATAGGATCGTTTTACCGACCCTCGACTCAGAAAATTTAGGTATTGAGTAGTTCAAAGAAAACTTGAGTCTCATTTCAAATAAGTGCACCGTTCATAAAATTATAGTCGGTGGTGACTTTAATCTACCCTCAATATGCTGGAAAAATCATATGTTTAAAGCCATTGGCAGGCATCAAACTTCATCCGAAATTGTACTGAATACATTCTCAGCAAATTATTTTGAACAATTAATTCATCAGCCCACTCGAAGCGTAAATGGTTGCGAAAGGATACTTAACCTTTAGCAACAAATAATCGTCGACAAATAATGATTATTGTGTCGAATACAGGAATTAGCGACCACAAGGCAGTTGCTGCTAGGCTGAATACCATAACACTTACAACCATCAAAAGGAAACGCAAAGTATATCTATTTAAAAAAGCTGATAAAAATACTCTTAACACCTTTTTAAGAGACAGTTCACTCCTTCCGATCTGATCATGTAAGCGTAGAAAAGTTGTGAAATGTTTTCAAAGAAGCACACTAGTGGCAAGACTCAATCAATACCTTCATTGCGCGATAACAACGGTGAAGTCACTGATGACAGTGCCACTAAAGCAACTTACTAAACACGGTTTTCCGAAACTTCTTCACCAAAGAAGACGAAGTAAATATTCCTGAATTCCAATCAAGAACAACTGCCCAGATGAGAAACATAGTAGATACCCTCGGTGTAGCAAAACAGCTTAAATCAATAAAGGCACGGCCTCTGGTCCTGATTGCATACCAGTCAGGTTCCTCCCAGAGTATGCTGATAAAATAGCTCCATATTTAGCAATTATCTACAACCGCTTGCTCACAGAAATCTGTACCTAAAGGCTGGAAAATTGCTAAAGTCACACCAATACCCAAAAAGGGAAGTAGGAGTAATCCATTGAATTACAGTCGTATATCACTAATGTTGATTTGCAGTAGGGTTTTGGAACATATACTGTATTCAGACACTATGAAGTACCTCGAAGATAACTATTTATTGACACACAGCACAGTTTCAGAAAATATCGTTCTTGAGAAACACAACTAGCTCTTTATACTCATGAAGTAATAGGTGCTATCGACAGGGGATGTCAAATTGATTCCATATTTTCAGATTTCTATAAGGCTTTAGACACCGTCCCTCACAAGCGTCTTCTAACCAAACTGCATGCCTACGGAGTATCGCCTCAGTTGTGCGACTGGATTTGTGATACCCTGCAGAAAAGACACAGTTCGTAGTAATAGATGGAAAGTCATTGGCGTTCCCCAAGGAAGTGTTACAGCCCTCTATTTTTCCTGATCTGTATTAATGACATAGGAGGCAATCTGGGTAGCCATCTTAGATTGTTTGCAGATAATGCTGTCATTTACCGTCTTGTTAAGTCATCAGATGATCAAACAACTTGCAAAATGGTTTAGGTAAGATACCTGTATGGTGCGAAAAGTCACAATTGACCCTGACCAATGAAAAGTGTGAATTTATTCAAATGGATACTAAAAGAAATAAGCTAAACTTCAATTATGCGATAAGACACACAAATCTTAAGGCTGTAAATTCAACTAAATACTTAGGGATTACAATTACCACTAACCTACATTGGAACGATCACATGGATAATATTGTGGGTAGAGCAAACCAGAGACTGTGATTCATTGGCAGAACTCTTAGTAGGTGCAACAGGTCTACCAAAGAGGCTGGTTACACTACGCTTGTCCGCCCTATTCTGGGGTATTGCTGTGCAGTGTGGGATCCTCATCAGTTGGGATTGATGGATGACATCGAAAAAGTACAAAGAAGGGCAGGTCGTTTTGTATTATCTCGAAATAGGGGAGACCTTGCCACAGACATGATATGCGAATTGGAGTGGCAGTCATTAAAACAAAAGCGTTTTTCGTTGCGACGGGATATTCTCATGAAATTTCAATAACCAGTTTTCTTCTCCAATTTCGAAATTCTGTTGGCATCCACCTACATAGGGAGAAATGATCATGACGATATAATAAGAGAAATGAGGGCTCGCATAGAAAAATTTAAGTGCTCGTTTTTTTCGCGTGCCATTCGAGAATGGAACGGTAGAGAGACAGCTTGAAGGTGGTTCATTGGACCCTCAGCCAGGTACTTTATTGTGAATAGCGGAGTAATCACGTAGATGTAGATATGCCACATATCATGCCAGTGAATGCCAAACGCCGCCTCGCATGGTGTAAGGAGCGTAAACATCGGACGATTGAACAGTGGAAAAACGTTGTGTGGAGTGGCGACTCAAGGTACGGCGATCCGATGGGGGGGGGTGGAGGTGGGGTACAACGAATGCCCAGTGAATGTCATTTGCCAGTGTGTGTAGTGCCAACAGTAACATTCGGAGGTGGTAGTGTTGTGTTGTGGTTGTGTTTTTCATGGAGGGGTCTTGCACCACTTGTTTTGCGTGGCACTATCACAGCACAGACCTACATTGATGATTTAAGCACCTTCTTGCTTCCCACTGTTGAAGAGCAATTCGGGAATGACGATTTCATCTTTCGACACGATCGAGCACCTGTTCATAATGCACGGCCTGTGGCGGAGTGGTTACACAACAACAACATCCCTGCAATGGACTGGCCTGCAAAGAGTGGAAGGTGTTATCATGGCTAAGGGTAAGTGAACACCATATTGAATTCCAGAATTATTGATGGAGAGCGCCATTAACTTGTAAGTCGTTTTCAGCAAGGTCTCTGGATACTTCTGATCACATAGTGTATTTTTACTTTTGTTTTGATGCCATGCAGCTGGAGTCTCTGTAAAAGTCTTCGCCTCTTAGGTAGTTCCTCACAAGCATGAGATCATGTTCATATCACAGCCCACATTTTGTCACTATATGCGAAATGTGGGACCCAACTACTGGAACAAATAGTGAGTTCCTACATTATGAAATACTTCAAAGAAAATGATCTATTGACACATAATCAGCGGAGATTCTGAATGTCTTTGTGAAACATGACTGGTTTCATATTCACATGTAGTGATGAATGCTAGGGATAGCGTATCTCAAGTTGATACCATACTTTTAGATTTTTAGAAGGCTGTTAACATCATTTCTCATAAGTCGGTTCCAGTCAAATTATGTGCCTTCATTGTTGTCACAGTCATGGCACTAGATTCCTGATTTTCTGTCAGTAAGGTCACAATTCATAGGAACTGATAGAAGTCTTGTAATGGGACTGAAGTAATTAGTTGGTTCCCCAAGGAAGTTTTATAGGGCATCTTTCATTCCTAATTTACATAAATGATATAGGAGACAATCTGAGTAGCTGTCTTTGTTTACAGATGTTTATTTACAGATGTTTATTTACAGATGTTTATTTTCTAGTAAACACATCAGATGAAGACAAATTCAAAATGATTTAGACAAGATATCTATATGGTGGAAAAATATAAGATTACCTAAACAATAAAAAGTGTGGTCCCCTACATGAGTACTAAAAAAACTCAAATTATGACTGCACGAAATTTGCCCGAATTTCAAGACTTTCAGCTTGACAAAATATGTGTGCACTACATGCATTATAACCATAATATGCAAAGTGTTGGGAAGAAGGCAAACCGAAGATCACATGTCATTGGCAGAGATTTAGGAGGAGCAACATTTGTGGAGGACTGCTTACACTGTCCTCATGATGGGAACGCTCAAGGAATGGCAGCAAGCTTTGTTTTATCACAAAGTATGGGAGCTGGAAATGATATGTTAGCTGGTGGGGCAATCAAAACAAAAGTTTTTATTTGTAGCATGATATCTTCCTATTATTTCAGTCACCAACTTCCTATTCCAAAGTATAATAAGAGAATAAAGAGGTTGCACAGAAAGATAGTGTTCGTATTTCCCCCACATGTTAAGAGTAGAGAAATATTCTGGAAGTGGTTCTATGAACTTTGTCAAACACTTATGTGAATTGCAGATGTATCATGTAGATGCAGATTTAGATGTAGAAGCACTTAAGCTACTTGCTTGGTGCACCATTGGTCAAGGACTTGATGTTAGGATGTCCATAATGCTGTCGCATGGCTCAAATTAACCAGTGTCCATTTGAGCTGCTTTTCATAGTGTATGTTCAATATCTCCTGTCAGTCCTGTTTCATACAAGTGCTGCATGCTTCAGATTTGTACTAGGATGGGTTTTAAGAGTTAGTAAGCAATTTCCTTTGAGGCTCAGTGTTTTTCCTGTAGTCCGCCACTGAACTGATGTCTGCCATTGGCTTTACCTATAGCTAAGCCTGTGTAATTGTTGAATTTCAAATTCCTAAAAGTAGCTACATCCACATAATTGTATGAGTGGACCATTTCCAGCTGTGACTCATTGATACTGTAGTAGTGGGATCGTACATATTTGTGAAGTGTAAAGTGTTATATTGTGAACATTTACTGCAAGTTGCCAATCTTAGCACTACGAAATCTGATGAAGATGCGACTACTTGTACAGCACTTTTCTTGTATAGATTGACAAAATGTAAACTATGTTCTATTTGTAGTAGATTAGAACCCTCAAGCAACAAAGAAATTAGAAATTCCTACACTCATGTTTTATTCAGTACACGCTGCATTTCGGATCCTGTGGTCCATCTTCAGGTGTAATTCGTCTTAATACATGCTTTACTTGTTCTATTGAATGAGGGGAAATGCATAATCCTGTCACAAAAAGGTTTGATGTTAGGTTACAAATTCGTAAGTCAGATGTGGAAAATATGTGCGAAATAGTGGTAAAGATGAACGGTGTACACTTATAAAGTACCCCCCAGGGGCTCCACAACTCTTTTGTGGACAGGTGCGTAGCGAGCACGGGACCCCGAGCTAATGTGGCCCTCCTTCCTGTCCGGGCTGCATACCTTCCCTTTCCGCATCCTTCCCTGTCCCTCATCTTCGCCCCCCCCCCCTCGCCTCTGGTTTATTCCTTCCCTTTCTCCCCCTCTGGGAGTATGGTTTGTGCCTACATCTGGAGACGGATGCTCGAAACAGTTACAAATTCCTTGCTTTCAATCCTTGCAAGTCTTCGTCCTTCCTCTGTCCTTCCCTTTTCCTTCCCTCTTCTCTTTGCCCTTTTCTCCGCTGCGGCGTTTGAGACCCCTCTTCTTTCCTTTCCCTTTCTCTTTTTTCCTCCCTGTGCGTGTCTGAAGGCCGACCCACGCACTTCCATGCGTAGCCGGTGACGGGGTAACGCGTAATTCCCCACCCCGGGTAGACAGGTAGGACACGTACGTCCCCCTGGTAACGGCCAGGCCCAGGGAGGGGTGATTACCCGAGCTGATACCTTCCGAAAGTGCCGATTGGTCCCTCCGTCCGTTTGTCGGGAGGTGTGACCTGAGGTGTGAACAATCACCTAAGGCGGCAGTGCCCTCAGTGAGGGCCCCCACAAGGGAGGAGCGCGCCATTGGAGACGCCGGTAATCATGGGGGATTCTTCCGCAATGGTTTCCTCACCTTCCACTATGTCTGCTCACAAACGTAAGTTCACTGAGTCTCAGCCACAGACAGTTCTTCCATCGTTGCCACAGTTCCTTGCTGGTTCTCGGTCTGACGAAGGTAACGACTTCTCCACGGTCAACCCTTTCATTATTCAGAAAGGTGTCGACGCAATTGCAGGTCCTGTAAAGTCTTGTTCCAGATTATAGAATGGCACACTGTTGTTAGAAACAAACAGTGCCCTCCAGGCACAAAAATTGCTGCGTACTTCTCTGCTCCACACCTTCCCTGTCCGGGTGGAACCGCACCGTACCTTAAATTCCTCGCGTGGAGTCGTTTATACACGCTCCCTCGATGGATTGTCTGACGAAGAAATTCAGCACTACCTGTCTGACCAGGGCGTAACGGCTGTTCATCGGGTTATGAAAAGGGTTGACACGAACATCATTCCAACCCGCACTGTCTTCTTGACATTTGACAAAGTTCAACTCCCATCGAAAATCAAAGCAGGCTATGAGATAATTTCCGTTCGCCCTTACGTCCCAAACCCTACGCGTTGCTATCAATGTCAGCGGTTTAATCACACCAGCCAGTCCTGTTCCAATCCAGCCAAATGTGTTACGTGTGGCAAGGATGCCCATGAGGGTGCTTGTCCACCTCCATCCCCTCGCTGCATCAACTGTATGGGTGACCACGCTGCTTCCTCTCGAGATTGCCCCGTTTTTAAGGACGAAAAGCTCATCCAGGAAATTAGAGTGAAGGAAAAGGTGTCGACCTTTGCTGCTCGAAAATTATTCGCCAGTCGACAGCCCACCGTGCCTCAGACAGGCAAATACAGCACTGTCCTTGCTTCTCCTCGGCCAACAAAGGAGGCGGCCACGCAGACTTGCGACCTCACCTTTAGTGCCACGGTCGTCAGATCGGCCAGCGCAAAGATCGCCCGTTCAACCTCACCACTTTCGCCTGCCCACTCTATGGCTCACCCTTCGTCGGGTTCTGCTAAATCTCGAGCCCAAAAGTCAGACACCAAGTCTTCGAAAAAAGAGCATACTCGTGAAGAGTTTTTACGTACCGCAATTTCACAACCATCGGTTCCTCCTTCATCTAAACATCATAATTCCAAGAAGGCTACAAAGAAACCCAGTTCCTCTCCTTCTCCGCCAAGGCGTGTCCCATCTACAGCGCCACCTGGCGGAAATCGCTCTCGGCCGTCTTCTGTGTCGCCAAGGCGCACTGCTGGTGGCCGGTCAACCGGCCGATCGCTGGTGGCAGGAGCTGCTCCTGACCAACCTACGGATCAGGATCTTCTGCCTTCGGCTGAATGCCATTCCATGCTGTCGGTCGCAAGCTCTGAGCAGTCATTGAGTTGACAGCAACTTTAGTCACATTCCTCCATTTTCTGTTCACCCTATGTCCATTATCCACTGGAATATCGGCGGCATTCGAGCCAATCGGGATGAATTGTCGATCCTCTTACGATCCTACTCGCCGGTCATCTTCTGTCTTCAGGATACAAAGCTGCGTCCCCATGCCCGCTTTGTTCTCCCTCATTTTCAGTCCATCCGATATGACTTCCCCTCTGTTGAAGGCACTCCAGCCCATGGAGGACTCATGATTCTTCTCCATGATACTCTCCATTATCACCCAATCCCCTTAAACAGTTCCTTCCAAGCTGTCGCCGTCCGTCTTTCCCTTTCCGGATACACGTTCTCTCTTTGTACTGTATACATTCCATCGTCCACACCAATGGCACGAGCTGATCTCCTTCAGCTTCTTGGTCACCTTCCACCCCCCTATTTGCTGATTAGGGACTTCAATGCCCACCACCTGCTTTGGGGATCTCCACATCCTTGTCCACGTGGCTCCCTATTGCTAGACGTCTTCCACCAAGCGGATCTAGTTTGCCCCAACACCAGGGTCCCCACATTTTTGTCTGCCTCCACGACAAATTTATCTCATTTGGACCTTGCGATCGGTACTGTTCCGCTCGCGCGGCGCTTCGAATGGTTCGCCCTTCATGATACACACTCGAGTGACCACTTCCCATGTGTCCTTAGACTGCAGCCTCAACTGCCATATATGCGCCCGCGACGCTGGAAGTTTGCCCAAGCTGATTGGACACTTTTTTCGTCTCTAGCGACATTCGATGACCGTCGCTTTCCCAGCGTCAACGATGAGGTCACACATATTACCGACGTTATTCTTACAGCTGCGGAACGTTCAATACCACGCACCTCCGAATTGCCCAGGCGCCCCCCAGTTCCTTGGTGGAACGAGGCATGCCGTGACGCAATACGTGAGCGGCGACGTGCTCTTCGCATTTTCCGTCACCATCCTACTTTGGCCAACTGTATCCGCTATAAGCAGCTCCGTGCGCGATGCCGTCGCGTCATCCGCGATCGCAAGAAGGCAAGCTGGAAATTCTTTATTAGCTCATTTAACACCTTCGCTCCCTCCTCGGAAGTTTGGAGTCGGCTTAGACGGTTCTCAGGCGCGCCTAGTTTCTCCCCGGTCTCTGGGCTCACTGTCGCGCATGATAGCTTAGTGGACCCCGTCGCAATTTCTAACTCATTGGGTCAGCACTTTGCTGAGATTTCGAGCTCTTCAAATTACCCGCCAGCGTTTCTCCCGAAGAAACGTGCAGCGGATGTGCGACATCTTGCTTTCTCCTCTCAAAATCACGAAAGCTACAATACTGTTTTCTCCATGCGGGAACTCCAACATGCCCTCTCTTCTTCTCGCTCCTCCGCCCCAGGACCGGATGGTATCCATGTCCAAATGTTGAATTTGTTCTCCTCATGTTCTATTGTGAATTTCACATTTATGTGGAAAGAATTGAATACTGCTAGTAGTTCCTCGACCTCATTTTTTGTTCCATGAAATAGAAGCAAGGTATTATCTCCAGTAATATCTTATTTCACTTTTGAATCTATAGTTTCCAGTAAAGAACTTACTTTCCAGATGATTGAGAATTATGTCTGCAAGAGCACTTGATCGGCTACTACCCATGGCAAGACCCTAATTCTGTTGGTGAACTTTCCCATTTAATGTTCAGTAATTGTAAGACAATATTAACTGCAATGTGTCCTTGACTTCTGATATTTCGACAATTGACAATTTTTTGTATGTTATTAAGATTTCAAAAATTGTCTATTGTTTCTTCAGTTGGTACTTTTGTAAATAGGTTAGTTACATCAAAAGAGGCAAAATTTTAGTTGCTTATCCCTTTGTGTTCTTAAATAACTATGTTTTATCAAAGGTATAGTACTGCTTCAGAATTTTGTTCAGTAATTGGGAGACACTGAAAGCAGGTGTATTCCTAGAATTAACAGTAGACCTTAGTGGAACTTGGAATTTATGGGTCAGGTTGAGCTCTGTCTTTGGGCTGTGGGATTCATTAAAATGAAAGTTTTTGCTGCTTTTTCGGTGAAGAAGAAATTGAATTTATTAACCATTTTTCTGATTTTGTTTTGCTATTTCAGTTGGATTTTGCTTGAGCTCTGTTACGTTATTTTCAGAAAAGAAACTTTGTGTTTTAGTGATGTATTCATCTTTGTTCATAATTACTACAGAATTACTTATGTCAGTTTTCAGAATCATGGCATTGTTGTTATATGGTTTCGTGTTTATGCTGTTTAATAGCTTTCTCTCCTGATAAACTGTTTTTTGGATTTTGTTATGGTTAGTTGTGCTTTCCTGAATAACCTTGTTGTGTGCTAGGACAGTCTGTTCAGTTTTGTTAAGATCAGCTAAATCAGTTGTTTTTTAGTGTATACGATGAGATGTTTTAGGTTATTAGTACTTAATCTGGGTTCTACGTTGTGCTTTAGCCCTTCCTTAAGTAGACCTTGATCTTCTTCATAAAGGTGATAACAGTTTGGTTCACGACTCTTTATGAAACTGTTTTGTTGGATGGTTCGGTCTCCTGCTGCTGATTCAGTTTTAGCTACATGGCTTCTAATTTCTTTTGGTGCCTGTGTGTGATTTCAGTTCGCATTTTCCTCGGCAGCTCTTAGTTCTAATGGTGTAATGTATTAGCTAATTGTAAATACGTGTTGCAACAGCATATAACAATATCTTCTTTCTTTTTGTACTGAGATTTTACTTGAGACTACATTATCTCACATTTCCTCTTGGCAATCTGGGCTGCAGCAGACTTGTTTGATCTTCGCTTTGACATAATTAGGACGAAAGTTACACGCTAGACGTTCTTTGATGAACTTAATACTAGCACTGCCTTTCACGAACTTCATTTTGTAATTACTGTATGAGTATACTGCTTTCAGTGCCTGGCTGGTCAAGTTAATTTTAACCATATTTTCCAGCTTCAAACGTGGTATGCTTTATTTGTCCTCTTGAATGAGATTAACGGCATATTCCTGTAATGAAAAAGTTTGATGTTAGGTTCCGAATTTCGTAAGCCGCACGTGGAAAAATGTGCGAAATAGTGGAAAAGATTAATAGTGTAAACTTATCCAAATAATCCAAGAAAAGCGTTTTAACCCTTTAGTAACAGCATTTTTTTCTGCTCTATCTTTTTCAAGTTTACCATTTCATTGAAGAGGCACCTCCACAAACACATGTTGATGAACGCTTCACAGATGTTTTTACATGGTGAGATCAAAGGTGCATTTTCATAGTGCTAAAGATACAATTATTAAACAATTGACATGTGCAGGAAATAACTTTAGAATAGATCTTCAAAATTACAGAAGTAACTGTGGCTTGCGAAATATTTTTGTTCATTTAACATCAACTCTGGTTTCTTGATTTTCTGGAGGTTTATCTCCAGTTATTCAAACAGATTTAGGGTCTTGCCATTGGCTACATTATGCAGTACTATCAAATTGTTTTCTATGTTGTTGTTTACATGTTTCGTTTCTAACATGTGTTGTGCAATGGCTGATTTTTCAAAGTGGCTGAGCCTGAAAGAATTTACATCTTCTTGAAAACGGATTTTTAAGTTTCTGCTTGTTTTCCATACATAGTGGGCAGGACAACTGGGTCATGATACTTTGTACAGTCAACTGTTTTTGTATGTTTGATTATTTGATTTTATGTTATGGATGAGTAAGTTTCCTAATTTAATATTAGTTAAGAATGAAACTGTTACATTTGTCTTTTCCACTATTTCGCACATATTGTCCGCGTCTGGCTGACAAAATTCGTATTCTAACATCAAACCTTTTTGTGACAGGAATATCCATTTGATTTCATTCAAGAGAACAAATAAATCATCTATTAAGACGAATTACACCAGAAGATGGACCCACAGGGTCCATATGCATAATTTACTGAATAAAACATGATAAATTATGACAGGAGGCGTTTTTTAATTCATATCTCGAGTGTGTTGAGTACAGTCACGTTTGAAGCTGCTGAATATGGATAAAATTAAATTGAATTTACCCAGCCAGGAACAAAAAGCAGTATACTCATACAGGAATCACAAACCAGTGCTAGGGTTAAGTTCACCGACGAATGTCTAGCGTGTGATTTACGTCCCAATTATGTCAAACTGAAGACCAAAAGTAAGCCTGCTGCAGCCTATTGCCAGAAAGAAATGTGAGATAATGTGGATGAAGTCACTAGTACAATCTCAGTATATGAAGAAACAAGGTATTGTTGAGTGCTCGTATAACATGTATTTACAATTAGCTAATACACAACACCCATTAGAACTTAAAAGCTGCTGATGAGTATGTGGAAAGTATTGTAAACAAAATGCAAACGGAAATGACACACAGGTGCCAAAGGAAATTAGAAGCCATGCAACTAAAACTGCATCAGCAGCAGGACAACCAACCATCCAACACAACACTTTTATGAAAGAGTAATTAACCAAACTGGTATCATCTTCAGTGAAAAAGAAAGTCTACTCAAGGGAGGGCTAAAACACAACGTATAACCCAGATTAAGTACTAATAACCTAAAGCACCTCATCATACACACTAAAAAGCAGCTGATTTATCTTATCTTAACACCATACAGACTGTCCTAGCACACAACATAAAGTTATTCAGGAAAGCATAACTAACTGTAATGAAACCCCCAAAACAGTTTATCAGGAGAGAAAGTTATTAAAAAGCATAAACATGAAACTCAATAACACAAATGCCACGTTTCTGAAAGCTGACAGAAGCAATTCTGTAGTAATTATGAACAAAGATGAATAAATCGCTAAAACACTAAGTTTCATTTTTGAAAATAACATAACAGAGCTCAAGCAAGATCTGACTCTAAAATTCCAAAACAAAATCAGAAAAATGATTGATAAATGCAATTTCCTCTTCACAGAAAAAGAATCAAAAACATGCCTTTTAATGAATCTCACAGCTCCAAGACTGAGAGCTCAACCTAAGACCCACAAACCCTTAGTTCCATTGAGGCCTATTGTTAATTCTGGGAATACACCTGCTTAAGAGTCTTCCAATTACTGAACAAAATTCTGAAGCAATACTATACATTTGATAAATCATTTTCATTTGAGAACATAAAGGGATTAGCAACTAAAATTAGACATAAATATTCCTGCAGTCGCTATTTTTGCCTCTTTTGATGTAACTAACCTATTTACAAAAGTACCAACTGAAGAAACAATAGACACAATTTTTGAAAACTTAATAACACGTAAAAAATTGTCAATTGTAGAAATATCAGAAGTCGAGGACATTTTGCAGCCAATATTGTCTCACAATTTCTTTACATTCAATGGGAAAGTTCACCAATGGAATGAGGGTCTTGCCATGGGCAATAGCCTATCAAGTGCTTTTGCAGACATAATTCTCAATCATCTGCAAAGTAAGTTCTTTAATGGAAACTATAGATTCAAAAGTAAAATAAGATATTGCTGGAGATAAGTTGATGATACCTTGCTTCTATTTCATGGAACAAAAAATGAGCTTGAGGAACTACTAGCAGTTTTCAATTCTTTCTACATAAACGGAAATTCACAACAGAACATGAGGACAACAAATGCATAAATTTCCTGGTTCTTAAAATCACCAAACATCAAACCATCAACAAAAACATAAGTTTAGCATAAACAGAATACACACACAGACGACACACAGACGACACACAGACGACACACAGACGACACACAGACGACACACAGACGACACACAGACGACACACAGACGACACACAGACTACACACAGACTACACACAGACTACACACAGACTACACACAGACTACACACAGACTACACACAGACTACACACAGACTACACACAGACTACACACAGACTACACACAGACTACACACAGACTACACACAGACTACACACAGACTACACACAGACTACACACAGACTACACACAGACTACACACAGACTACACACAGACTACACACAGACTACACACAGACTACACACAGACTACACACAGACTACACACAGACTACACACAGACTACACACAGACTACACACAGACTACACACAGACTACACACAGACTACACACAGACTACACACAGACTACACACAGACTACACACAGACTACACACAGACTACACACAGACTACACACAGACTACACACAGACTACACACAGACTACACACAGACTACACACAGACTACACACAGACTACACACAGACTACACACAGACTACACACAGACTACACACAGACTACACACAGACTACACACAGACTACACACAGACTACACACAGACTACACACAGACTACACACAGACGACACATCATTTCATCCCACCACACAGAAACACACCACATTTCGATCCATGCTATACAGAGTACACTACCTTGCCCTAGAAGGAAACACCATTAAGAATGAGATGGTTACAATAAAGAGCATTGCCATGAGCAATGGCTACACAACCAAAACTATCGACAATTTGACAGACAAATACAAAAGCCAAGACAATGAATGTCAACACTATGAAAGAAGAGAAAATATTCGCTGGTATCCCATACCTGTTTTCCATCTCACAAAAAATAGCTAACTTTTTCAAAGAAACAAAGGTAAGTTTCATTTTCAACTAATAATAAATTAGGAAACTTACTCATCCATAACACAAAATGAAATATGCAAACAAATAACAGTAGAGTGTACAAGGTATCACGCCCCCAGTTGTCCTGCCTACTATGTAAGGAAAACAAGCACAAACTTTAAAACCCAATTTCAAGAAGATCTAAACGCTTTCAGGCTCAACCAATTTGAAGAATCAGTCATTGCACAAATATGTTGGAAACGAACCATGTCATCAACAATCTAGAAAACAATTTGCTAGTATTACATAATAAAGCCAATAGTAAGACCCTAGATCTGTCGGAACAACTGGAGATACACCTCCACGATATCAAAAAACCAGATTTGGTGTTAAATGAACAAACAGATATCACAAGCAACAGTTCCTTTTGTAATTTTAAATATCTGTTCTAAAGTTGCTTCCTGCATATGTCAATTTTTTCCTGCGTATGTTAATTGTTTAATAATTATATCTATAGCACTACGATAAATACATCTTGGTCCACACCATGTAGAAAAACATCTACGAAGTGTTTACAAACATTGTTTGCGGATGTGCCTCTTGAATGTAATGATATGCTTGAAAACGATGGAGAAGAAAACTTATGCTGTTACTAAAGCGTTAAAAACGCTTTTCATGTATTATTTGGTAAGTTTGCGCTATTCATCTTTTCCACTATTTTGCACATTTTTCCCTATGTGGCCTACAAAACTCGGAACGTAACATCAAACTTTTCATGACAGGAATATGCATTCAATCTCTTTCAAAAGGACAAATAAACCATGGATTAAGACGACATACACCTGAAGATAGACCCACAGGGTCCGAAATGCATCATGTATTGAATAAAAGGCGATAAATTGTGACTAAATGCGTATTAGATACATACCTCCAGTGTATTGAGTACAGTCACATTTGAAGCTGCAAAAATCGATATAATTAAAAAGAAATTCCTAGCATTATGATTGAATGATTAAACTGTGCCACACTGATTTTTCTCTGGTGTTTTTGTTCTGCCTTAACAAAGTGTAATATAAACACGAGAACTAAATGGGAACAGCCTTGTGTTGCTCTGGGATAAGAAAATGTTTTATCCCACAGCAAGTGTAGATTTAATGTTCTGAACAAAATGAGTTTGTAAGTACTACCATTTTTCCTGGCATGTGGACTAAATTGTGCTTACTCCTAGAGTGACAGACAGAAAAATGAGTGAATTACATCTTAAACAGTTTGTAGGCTTACGTTTATTTCAAGATTTAAACCAATCAACCACACCATAATGAAGGCACAGTATTCTGGATCAATAAATAGAGGTAAATTTCATATTCAGCAGCTGAGCACTTGATGAAAACCTCATGTCCCATCAAGATAAATGTAAAATATTTATTTTATAACAAATGGAACCTTTAATATGCTTATAAATTAGACCATTCATAAAAAATATAGGCGAAAATCTATGCAAAAAGAATTTTTATCCACATGTTAAGCACAGGAAGAACAGTAAATGGATGTGCATTTAAAATGTAATCATAAATGTTCAGTATTGAAAATTTGTTAGTTTGTCGTTACAAAACCCACGTGATCTCCTGGAAGTCAGGAACTGCAGTCACTGACAACTGGCATGGCAAGTCATGTGGAAATGCCTGTACGTGGACTGGTTACACTTTGTAATTGCCACCATGTGTCAGGAAAGAATTACCTCCATTGGTATAATGAATGGGAAACACCACCTGGATCACCATTTTCAAAATTGAGATGTTTTGATCTGACCAGCAGATCATGTTCAGATCTAACTTGGGAAAGGTATAAATGAGGCCCAACAACACAAGTTAAGAGTGTGACACTACAAATAATACAAACAGCAGTACTGCAAATAACGTAAATATTTCATATACTCATTCATGTGCTCTGGTGTAGTTTGTTAGTGGTGGCGAGAATGGACATAAAACTATGAAAACAGTACAGAAGATGGACGGGGAAAAGTTACTTAGTCATTTGATGCAAATACACGTCAGTGCCCAGAACATTAATAGTGTCAAGAAGATTTTTATAAAGAGAAAGTATGTTGATTGTGTACAATGGATTACATGATTCTTCCTTTCGTTCTTCTCCCATCATGTGTTAGGTGATTTCACCTCTGCTGGTCAACATGTTCTAGCAGTTCCTTCTGTCGTCTTTACCTCTTTCTTGTCCCTTGTGGTTTGTAATGAAGTATTAGCTTTGGAAGTTGTTTTCAGGCATTCTATCTACATGTTCCCACAATCTGTTTCTATTTCTTGTGCATTGAATCAACTTGCAATTCATTCATAATGTCTTCATTTCTGGACATACGTTCCCTGCTTATATCCATATGATCCAATAATAATTCAAGAAAAAAAAGAGAATCGTCAGAAAGATGTCTATCATCTTGAGTTGTTGGCTTCTAAATGTCAAATGAAAATCTCCATTAATAAATTAAGTGTTAAGGTAGTCAAGGGAAAATCATCTATCAGATGAAAAATTGTTATAAATAATGTAATACTGGAGCAGGTACCTCACGTCCAATGTCATGGTTGTGGAATAAGATGAGATTTTTGCAGTGATACTGATAACAAGATTATGAAATTTGAAACAATGTGTCTCCCGTGATAAAGGTTAAACCACACATGTGAGAAACACACTTCCTGTAAATTGTATGTTTCTTGTGTATGTTTATATATTTAGTGAGACAGAAATTGTACTGTTCACATGCATATCAGATTTATATTGTTCGGATGCTTCATTTCTTAAAACACAACTGGAAGAACTTACAATTTGCAGAATAAAGGACTCTTACGTGAAAACTGATTGAAGTAGAAAACAGAATATGGTTATAAAAACAGCCATGTTTTAGAAAATTATTATACTATGTATTCATAAAGTTGAAAGATAATAGTGAGGGGAAACAGAATGGCCACAGAGGTGTACCACAAGCCACAGCAGGTTGTGTGCCAAGTGATATACCTGTGTGTTTACGCAGGCCAGTCTGCACCAACCACCATCTTTCCATGGCTGGCACACATGAAAAAACATTCACGTTGATGGGAGTAGTGAGCCACTGGAGATTGTATGTTTACTGTGGAACGTTGTCATAAACATAAATTGTAATAGTTCAGACACTAAATGTAACTGGGTTTTCTCTTTTGATGCTAGTCAATTGTCAGGATGAGCATTACTGCAAAGGGCCTTTGATTCTAAAGCATTATGTCAGGGTAAAAATACTAAATAAATTAATTTTTCTCTCTTAACAACATGTGGGCTGGGTGGGTTCTTTCTTGTCTCGGGTACGTGGTAGAATGAAACAGCATTTTTACATAAGACAACTTTCAATAACAGTTTTGTACAACTGTTTGCTTACTATGTTCTGTCTCGGAGAGCGGCAGCTGTGTCGTTTGTGAAGCCTTCTGCTGCGGCAGTGGCGGCGTGTGATTACGCGTGGCGGTGTGTATCTCGTGTTGCTGTCTCGCCCAGTTGACTGGAGACGCGCAGCGCGTGGTGGCCCGTTGAATTATTGAGAGCGCAGTCGTGCATCAGACGGTGATACCTTGGATGTGGCGTCCCAGTGTTTCTCTTCTCTAAGCGGCTGCGTATGTTGTGCGTCGGCCAGCGGAGCGGCGCGTCGGGGGAAGGCCAGTGTCCCGGACTGGGACTCCTGCTTGCCAGTCTTCGGCTGTCAGATCTTCATCCCAGCTCACAGGTGACTGCTGATGTGAGGCTGTTTCCTTCCCGTCCTCACGAGTCACCCGGGTACGTAAAAATCAGACTTAAAATACCTTTTAACTCCTGTCTTTTGGCGCCGAGGCTGCTGCTTGCTATTCTATTGCAGCGTCGTACTTGGTGCGTCTGTGTACGATGTAGTCTCTTCTTGCATGACAGTCTTCTGCACCGAAACTGACTAAAAACTACTGCTACTCTCTTCGTCGGCTCCACTGCGTCTCACGTATTTATTCACTTCACTTGGTGAACGACTTCACGGTCATTGCCTCTTCGGTCACGTTGAAAAGCTTCTCGAAGAATCTTCTTTACGTCGGTCATTGGCTCATGGAATGTAGGCGAGTGCCTTTGCTCACATGTGACAACTGAGAATCACGTGAGTCGGTCGGGCGATGCCCTGACGGTTGAATCGACAGCGTCCGCTTATGTGGGGAGGGCGATGGCTTCTGAACTTGCTGACTTCACGGTCATTGTCTCTTCTGCTCTGCCTGCTGTTTGCCAGTATGTAACTCTCTAAACTATACCAAGTTTTTCATTTATTTTCTAATTTGTACTTCACTTTGATTTCACTAATTAATTTACTTAAGTACCACTCAACATTCCTCCACCCTTCGGAGAAATTGGCCCTCGAATTTACCACTCAACATTCCTCCACTCTTCACATGCAAAAGTGCTAACACAAGCAATGAAAACTCTCGACTTAGACGATTACACATGCTTCACATTAAGTATGTTGAGAATACTTAACACTTAACTAAAGCACTGTACGCTCATGAATCACATAGTTCACACGTAAATCGTTGTAATAAGTGTAACAAATGTTGATGAGAATGAATAAAAAATACATTTTTCACTTAGAAAATTACATAGCAACACCTGTTTAATCTACCCTATATTAATGCAAGAATATCTATTCTACAGTATTGTTTATTTTAACATGAGACTGTTTAGTAAAGACTGAAGTACAATAAACAAAATGAATACACTAATGCTCAAAAGTAACCACTGAAGTACACCAGTTAAGAGTGTGGTATCCAATTTACAGGGATTTGATGAAGTGGTATATTATTATTTGGCTTATTTTTTCGTCTTAAATAAAAGAAAACTGTACAAAGAAGAAACACCAACACAAAGGTTCCAGATATACCCGTTCCTAGGATTATAATTTTAGTTTTGTGCTCACTTTTTAATTTTAAGACATGTTGCATCATAACATTGGCATCAATTTTGACTTTCTGTGAGTTTATGAACATATCCAATGACTTCAGAAGGGAACTGTCAAGGGAGTCATTGAGGTAGGACAGGTTTTGTGTAGAAAATGCTTGCGTGGCGTTTTCTGGCCAATAAATTAGAGGGAAGGATGAATTAACATTAGTTGTACCAGTGATTGTTGCGGGTTAATGAAAATTCGCTCCTGAGATAGAACATAACGTGCCGTTAATTATTAGCCCGCTTCCATGAAGTTCAAAATGTTGTAATGTTGTAGCCACATGTTCTCGTAACACTGCGCAAAAATATCAGTTGTATTACTGACTGAATACAACCAGTGATTTTCTACTTGCTCGAAAAAACATGATGTGGAAGTTAATATATCACGTGGGCAATTGGTGGCGTCAGATTGTTCGAAAAATAGAGATTCACATCTATTGGTATGTAATTCGATAGCGCGAGATGGACATATAATAATTTGTTTGGATATGCAACTATTTAATTCCGAAGTTGTCATTACCGTGCTCATATTGGTTGTTTGGGTGATTAAAAATACTTGATGTGTCAGGAACTATACAGATTTATTTATTTTGCCCCATTTTACCGAAAATGTGTACTCTGTAACAGTCATATATACCCATTTTATCTGTAACAGGGAAAGATATACGAACTCGTATTCTTGCATTATCTGTGTCCACTACTACAGTAGCTAAGTGGTAATACTGTGGTAAATTTTTCTTATCTGCAGGAAATATTAACTTAAGTGAATCTGGCAATTGTTTTTCAATTTTAACTAATAATGAGATAAATGTAACCGGCGATAGTAACATGGGTGACAAATGTCCCTGTACTGCATAGTGGATCCCTTCCTTTAATTTCTCCACTGCTAGCCGTGCATCTATCACTTGATCAGTGGAAGCCTAAGCGATCTTCCTCATGCAAGTTTCTTATCCACAATATCGAGCCTTGTTTCTATGACTTTTAAGTCTTTGTTCAGCGTGGCAGTAGTAGCTAGAAGATAATCGTTTAATTCTTGGGTGAGGTTCCTGATGACCTTGGTATTAGTAAAAGCTGTTTGCTCCCATCCGATTAATCTTGTTGTGTGCCATTCTATAGTGCCTTTATTTAATTCTGCGGTACTCTCTATGTTCTGTAATGAATTATTTAACTGATTAATATCCTGGTTATCCACTGTACCGAAAATGGTCTTTAGTAGTTTACCTTCTGCGTCCACCCATCCACGTTTAGTTCGTTTAACGGTCTGCGGAAGTATATCTTGTAACTGACGCAACTGTCCTCCCAACTGCTCGTATGAGTAGTGTAATGTTTTAAATTCACTGGATATTTCTTCAAATATCTCTCGTGAACTTGCCCTTTCATGTAGTGTATCAAATTCTAATTCAAGGCTCTTAAGTTCATTACGTAAGGCCCATAAATTATTCTCTAATGAAATAGTCCACTTGTGATTGGTCAGAATTACAGTACCCTGTTTTACAAAAATTACACCACTCATCAACTGGTTGATCTGTAGTCCGTTGTTCATATTAGTCAATAATGCAATTATGATAAGCAGTACAGTCACAATGTAGTTGTCCATTATGCTAGAGGCGTTACCTGAAAAAGCAAACCACATGGTTATGGACCTACCAACCTAGTAAAGACAAAACAAAAATAAAAGAAAGAATACATTGTTAACTAAAAGATCTACCTGTTTCTATGTTCACATTTTTCTTTAAAAAAACCATTATCATTTGTTAATTATTTACATTTGTATATTATCCACAGTCCACTAAGATTCCACTAGGACATTTGCACCCTTGGTCGAAGATTGTATGGTGCCATGTCTGTATGTTGTGCTGGCGTGGCCACTCCTTTTCCTTTATGGGCACTTCCTCCACCCTTCGAAAAAGCAGACACTATTGTTGAAGGAATTACATCTGGAGCGCCCTTAAAAGGTTTTAAACGACTTGCGTGGACAATAGTAGTTCGGGTGGGCAGTTGCAGTTTAACGTTGACTGGTGACGTGATCTCAATAATTTGATAAGGACCTATGTAGTTCATTACGAATTTCTTCCTTTCACAATGTATGAAGTTGATAGCATCACCCACTGACCGACTTTGTAATTAGGATATTTAGCTTGGGCATTACCTAATCTTTCCTGTCGTTCCAAAGCTTTTGTATTAGATTTTTGAACCTTTTTCCATACATCCTTCATCACTTGACCGAAATCTTTTACTGTTTCGCCGACTTTTCCGTTTTCCTGCTTGATTACATCAAAAGGGGACGGCATTTTTCACCCATAGACCACTTCATGCCAGTTGCTTCATGCGTTTTGGCGTTGTATACCGACACGATTATTGGTAAATACGTATCCCAATTAGAATGTTGTTCGTTAATATAATAACTAAGCATCTTGCCAATTGTCCGATGAACTCTTTCTGTTCGTGCGTTGCACTGAGCGTGCAACGGAGTTGTGAGTAATTTACGTATGTTTTGTAAGTGGCATAGCTGTTTCATTAATTCAGACATAAGATCCCTGATCTGTGATGATAGCTTCAGGTACGCCAAATTTAAGTATCCAGTTGTTAACTAAAGTTTGGGCAACTGTATTTGCTTGCTGATTTGGGAGACTCACCATAGCTAGATAGCATGAAAACTGATATATAGTTGTAAGAACATACTTATTACCAGCATGTGTTTTATGAAATGGCCCTTAGAGATCTATTCCACAGATCTGAAATAAACGTGAAACCTCGGGGAGCCTCTGTAAGGGTATTTTTAAATGAGAAAGTTCAGCTCATTGTGCGCACGCAATGCAATTACGAACGTACTGCGCAACATCCTGCTTTCTGGTTTGCCACCAAAATAACTCTGCTACGCGTCTTTCGGTTGTCCGCTGTCCGCCGTCTCCTGCAAGGATATGATCGTGGGCCTCTGCCATTATTTCTTGTCTAAGGTGTTGGGGAACAACAATTCGCGGTCCAAGTTTTGTTTTACGGCATAATATACCATCTTCAAAGAAAAATTGTTTTTGAGTTGCGTATTTTTTGCTTTCTGCATCCTCATCTTGTGCCTTTCTCCAGTCCTCAGTATCTCGGCCTGTTGCTTCCAAAAGTGCTATTTTCCGACTTAGGCAATCTGGATTCGTGTGTTTTTTGCCTGGCTTATGGATAACTTCGAAATCCATTTCGGAAAGACATAGGGCCCAACGGGTGAGACGACTAGATGGATCCTTTAACCCAAGTAACCATTTTAAAGCTGCGTGGTCTGTAATAACCTTGAATTTCCTACCATACAAGTATCATTTAACTTATTTGGTGCCATCAACAACACTTAGCAATTCTTTCTCCGTTGTGGAATAATTTATTTCTGCCATTGTTAGTTGTCTCGAAGTGTAGGCTATGGGGTGTTCCGCGCCATTAATATTCTGACTCAAAACAACTCCTACCCAATGACCACTTGCGTCACAGGAAAAAACAAATTCTTTATTATAATCTGGGTAGGCTAATACTGGACTGTGTGTTAACTTATCTTTAAGGGTTTGAAATGCTGATTCACAATCTTCAGACCAATGAAATTTAGCACCTTTTTTCAATAATTGGGTTAAGGGTCGGGCAATTTCAGCAAAATTTTGAACATATTTTCGGTAATACGATGCGAGACCAATGAAACTTTGTATTTCCTTAACGCGTTGTGGTGTTGGGAAGTCCTTGACTGCCGAAATTAATCGAGGATTTGTTTTAATTCCTTTTTCACTAATGACATGCCCTAGGTATGTAACCACTGTCAGTGCAAAACTACATTTTTCCATATTTAATGTTAATTTAGCTTTTCTAAGTCTCTGAAAAACGTTACGCAGATGCACAGCAAGTTCATTAATGTCTTTCAAGAATACAATAATATCGTCTAGATATACACAACATTGCTGAGTTTTGAGTCCTCGCAATACTCCGTCAAATAGTCTTTGAAAAGTTGCTGTCGCATTTTTCTAACCGAAAGGCATTCTTTTAAATTGCCAGTGGCCTCCAGGGGTAGAAAATGCTGTTTCATGCCTATCTTCCGGTGCAACTTCCAATTGATGATATCCGCTACGTAAATCGGCTGTTGAAAAGTATTTCCTATTACCCAAACTGTCAATGATATCTGTAATGTTTGGAAGAGGATAAACATCTGAGAGAGTTTGTTTGTTACGGTGTCTATAGTCACAACAAAACTATATAGTTTCGTTCCGTCGGGAGACTTCTTTGGAATAATTACAATATTTGAATTACAAGGCGAATCAGAATATTCTATAATTCCATCTTTTAGATGCTGTTCTAAAAATTCATCCAGTAGTGGCTGTAAGTGATGCGGAACTCTATAAGGATTCCTATAAACTGGGGGGCTATTTCCTGTTGGGATCCTATGCTGTGTGATATCTGTTGCTGGCAGTGGACCTTCTGCATTAAATAAATCTTGAAACTCAACTGAAACTGCTTATATCGTGTCTCTATCATTTCCTTTCAAATGCTCAATCTTCTGGCGTAATGCGGTTTTATAGGCGTCTGGTTTCTGACCATCAGTAATATCTGACCAAATAGAATCTTCTTCAAAAGTACTGACTGTAGCTGCTGATATTCCCTTTTGCAACTCTTCGTCCTCCACTCCGAAATTGTCAATATGTACCAGTACTTTTCTTTCTCCCTCAATGTCTTGAACCCGTACAACATTTCTACGTACAAAACAATGTGATGCATCTAATTCCTCATTTTCCTCTAGTGGCTCTATTAGACCTACTGTATCTGTAGGTACCTCGGGGTCAACGGTCATCCACAAAAGTTATCTTGAGCCAAATGGAATCTTATCCTGCGAATCAACCTTCAAGGACGTTGCACACAGTGTAGTTGATTTCGCCTTCTGGTTAGGGAAATATTGCGACAGCGGGCCCTTTGCAGCTGTGTCACCTAGCTGAAACACTATTCCGCTAAGTTCTACAGTTTGCTGTCTGAGGTCGATTTTAGTGTGATGTTTATTCAGGAAATCCAGCCCTAGGATGCGTCGTACCCGTCAGTTACCTTTGTTCCCACTTCTACATCTTTTTGAAATTGTACACCGTGAATATAGAAAATCAATGATGTACATCCTAACGACTTCACTGTACCTCCTCCTACCCCACACAATCTATACCTTGGAGGGTCATATTTCTTTTCTCCTATGCATTCATTACTCACTATTGATACGTTTGCGCCTGTATCCACCAGTATCCTTGCCTCTTTATCCTGTATGGTAGCAAATAACCAGCATTCCGCCTTCACATTCGCCTTAATGGCATGAAATTTTATTGGGAACGCCTGGCGGCGGCTCCGACATTCCCGTTTAACTGATTCATATTTCCAAAATCTTTCTTAGACCGGCATTCCTTGAATGTGTGACCTATTCTTTAATTAGTGCATTGAGGTTGTCTGCAGTTTTTTGCTATATGTCCCTATCGATCGCACCTAAAACATCGTACTCCTGCTGAAAATACATTTCGCTTCTCCTTGTATCTGTTGGCAATGTCTATTTCTTCGAAAGCCGTCGTCACAGATACAGCTTCCGCTAAATTGTTTGGGAACTCTGCCCTAACACGACGGTACGTTTCAGGAGGTAACCCACGTAAAAATGAATCCAGAGCTCTTTCTTCTGCCTCTTGTAAAATAACTTTATTTGCTTCATCACTAGTTGTCAACTGATAGGATTAGAAAAGTTAATATTAACACCTATCTACAAAGCTTTCTAACGACTCGTTTTGCCTCTGAGTGACAGTGTTTAATTTCTCCCTATAAAATCTACAGCTGTTCCGTTTTTGGAAACGTTTAAGTAATCCTTTCTTCCATTTCTCAAATGTTGGATCATTCCATAATTCTTCATGGTATAATACATGTGCTTCAGCCTCTCCTATCAATCTTAACTTTCATTTGTAAGAGCCGGTCATCTGACTATGATCCTAACTTTGCAGCTGCTACTAAATCATCAAAAAAGGCTGTTATGTCTTCGCCAGGTTCACCTGAAAAAGGAGTTACTAAGGCTGCTGCTGAGGAATCTAGGATGGGAGGGATTGAACTGGTTTGCCTAACCTCACTCAACTGTTTAAATAATGTATTACTATCATTTTTAAGCTGTACTATTTGATTAACTAAGCGCTGAGTAGCCTCCTCAGTAGAAACCGCTTGTGGTGCTGACTCTGACATTGTAAGATTTCGTGTCATCATTTTACAAACCATTAGTCACACAATCTTACTACACTGAATGAAAAAGATGTTTAAATATTTTCAACAAACTCTTAAAATGATGAGAGAAAGTACACTTCTAAATAAAATATTACGACTGCTACACAAACCTCTATGCTTTCACACATTAAACAATATTAACTGTGGACCATTAGTGACTGTCATTCACACCTCACATTGAGCCAAGGTTTTTTTTTCTCTGATAACAAATGTAATAGTTCTGACACTAAATGTAACTGGGTTTTCTCTTTTGATGCTAGTCAATTGTCAGGATGAGCATTACTGCAAAGGTCCTTCGATTCTAAAGCATTATGTCAGGGTGAAAATACTAAATAAATTAATTTTTCTCTATTAACAACATGTGGGCAGGGTGGGTTCTTCCTTGGCTCGGGTATGAGGTAGAATAAAATAGCATTTTTACATTAGATAACTTTTAGCGAAAGTTTTGTACAACTGCTTGCTTACTGGATGTTCTGGCTCAGAGAGCGGCAGCGGCGGCGTCTGATAACGCGTGGCGGTGTGTATCTCGTGTCGCCGTCCCACCCAGTTGACTGGAGATGCGCAGCGTGAGGTGGCTCGTTTAATTATTGAGAGCGAAGTCGTGCATCAGACGGTGATACTTTGGTTGTGGCGTCCCAGTGTTTCTCTTTAAGCGGCCGCGTATGTTGTATGTTGGCCAGCGGAGCGAAGTGGTGGGGTAAGGCCAGTGTCCCGGACTCGAACAATGGACTCCCGCTTGCCAGTCTTCGGCTGTCAGATCTTCATCCCAGTTCACAGGTGACTGCTGATGTGAGGCCGTCTCCTTCCCGTCCTCACGAGTCACCCGGGTACGTAAAAATCAGACTTAAAATACCTTTTAACTCCTGTCTTTTGGCGCCGAGGCGGCTGCTTGTTATTCTATTGCAGCGGCGGACTTGGTGCGTCTGTGTACGATTTAGTCTCTTCTTTCATGACGGTCTTCAGCACCGAAGCTGACTGAAAACTACTGCTACTCTCTCTGTCGGGCCCACTGCACCTCACGTATTTATTCACTTCACTTCACTTCACTTCACTTCCGTTCACTGGAAGTGAACGACTTCACGGTCATTGCCTCTTTGGTCATGTTGAAAAGCTTCTCGAAGAATCTTCTTAACGTCGGTCATTGGCTCTTGGAATGTAGGCGAGGGCCTTTGCTCACATGTGACAACTGAGAAACACGTGAGCCGGTCAGGCGATGCCCTGAAGGCTGAATCGACAGCATCTGCTTATGTGGGGAGGGCGATGGCTTCTGAACTTACTGACTTCACGGTCATTGTCTCTTCTGCTCTGCCCACTGTTTGCCAGTATGTAACTCTCTAAACTAAACCAAGTTTTTCATTTATTTTCTAATTTCTATTTCTCTTTGATTTCACTAATTTATTTACTTATCTTTAGTACCACTCGACAAAATAAGTGGTGTAGGAAAATTAATTTTGTTCATTAATATTCTTTGCTTTTGGAAGTATAAATTTGCTGCTCTTCAAGCAATGAAGATATCCCCTCTTGTTAGGCAAGTTATTAACAGAAACCTAACTGGTTGCACCATGTGTGGTGACTCCTAAGCAAGCCAATGCCAACTCATGTCAAAAGTGATTTCCTTTTGAGTAATCGAAGGAGCAGACCCCTTGAGTTAGATTTAAGAGGGTTACAAGCCAACCTAGCTTCAATCCTGCTAGCCAATATATGATGATTTGTCACTATTTGGTAGAGCCCTCAAGTCTTCACATTTATCTACAACTAGATATGTATTTCTTCAGCCAACATATAGTGCATGATGGAGGATACATTATGCCACCAATGATCATGAACATTGTCTCCCACTTGCAACTGTAATGATGGAGAATTGACTGGCTATATGGCTCCATATAAACCTTGTGAGATATATGTTGGTGGCAATATATCGTTCTACAGTCTGTTCCATATGCTGGTTATCTGAACTTTCTCACTAGCAGTTTGCAAGAACATGTTCTTTCCACAAGAACCTAAAAATACTGCCCAGTTCCCTTCACACAGGTCCCACTACCTGTGTAGCCACTTCCTGTGTATAGTGGACCTCTGACCTATTAAGCAGAACCCAGAAACCCACCACCGTATGGTGCAAGTCAAGGAATCTTCAGCCTACATGGCTGCAGAACCATCTGGACCCCTGATACAAGCCATCCACTGGTCTCTGTATCGAAGGACCAAAGTCAGTTATGTATACGATGCTATAGATGGCGATCTCTACCTTCATCTTGCAATGGAGACTTGGTCTTTACTACTTCGGCTAGCCACTCAAAACTATGGAGAATCTCTTCCAATCCAATGCAACACATCTTTTTAGTTCCAACATGAGCCACTACCTACACTTGGCAGCATCCTTTGTTCTTCGTGGTATCTGGATGCACCCATTCCCCATCCAGGATAAGGCCTTCCAAAATTCCTCCTTTTATGTGCACAGTGCACAATGGATTCCTTCCCCTCCTCGGCAACCATATCCCCTAATGTTGGAACTCCCAACTACCAGTAAACCCACTCTCTGTGAATGTCCAGACCTTGTGGGCTGAGTAGCTTGCTCTGGAAAAGAGTGCCTTCATCTGGCTCAGGGATTTTGTCAGCCACAAACAGCACCCAGAACTTGTTTGTCGTGGTATCTGGGGTGGAACTCTGATCAGCCCCTCAGAAATTCTTTTGCTGGAGCTACCTACCACTTGACCGTAGGTAATGGGTCACCTCCAGTGCAGGCAGTTCACAGGAGGGCCACAGTAGTGGACCGATTGGGTGGATGTGTGGGACATAGTAGACGTCTAGTCATCCATAGTGTTGCCCATTGGCAACAGCCTCAAGTTGTTTCACCAAAGCCAACACCACCTGGAGCTGTTTGCTAGGAGTCACCAACTAGGCTCAAATCTGGACAGAGCAGTCAGAGCAGTCAGTCATACCAAAGATGGAAAAACTGTACACTACCCGTTATTAGGACACTAGACTATGCCTGGTAAGTATTCAGACATGCAATAAATTAGGAAGTAAACTGTATCCACACAGATAACTGAAAATAAGTCGCTCATCTTCGAGGCTTTTAAATATAATTTTGCAAACAAATGATGTACTCACCTTATCTGCAGCAGCACATCAAATGAGTGCACTGGTGGTCCAGCCAAACTGACCCAATCAAAGCAAAGCAAAAACAAAAAATGCCTGTATGATACAGGGATCAAGAAAAATGTCAGTACAGGTATTCCACACCACACTGTGGAATGCACAGTTCTCATGACACAACACTAATGCTAGCCCTGTCTCGGACATGTGCCACATGGTCAGTTATAGCATTCAACTACTCCATCCAGATAGGATGCCTCCCTCTTCCACATGCTGCACCAAGCTCACTTACGTTTTATAATTTCATTATCATATCCTTTAAACCATTTAATGACCATGGTCCTCTCCTCAGACTTTACTGTGTCAGTGCGGCACTGTAATTCCTGCTCTTCACAGAAAACGGTTTCTCTAACAGCCCACAGTCTCACTTGATAGCCACACTGTTCACTCTTGTTATGGCTTGTCAAATGACAGCATGTATGTCATAGTGTCAGACAAACAGTGTACAGTGTCAAATTTTGCACTGGGGTGTCCAAAGTTGGAACTGATTTTTTCCTGTGTAAACCATATTCCCCATTAATGCAGCTACCAAGTTTTGATATGATGATCAAATTCCACATTGAACGTGTGCGAGTAGCTGCTCATTAATTACAACCACCTGGTGCTGAAGTCCCATATGTATAGCTCCCATATGTGTCTTGTCAAAATTAGATTTAGTACAGCTTTCATGAACATATTTAAACAGTCGTTCTCTCTGCGCTCCATATGTGAATAGAATGGGTAAAAGCCAGTGGGACGTTACCTCTGCCATGCACATCACAGTGGTTTGCAGAATTAAGATGTTAATGTAGACAGACCTCTCCGATTTATATAATACTGTAAGTACCAGTTCATTATTCTTACCATGAAGTGCCCACTGATACCTGTCGATTCAAATGTACATAATAAATAGGCTTGATACTTAGTCTTAAATGTCATCATAGAATTATCTAACAATCCTTGTGGATCACAAAATGATTTGTTTATATCTTGTGTTATTTCCTCACTGCTTAAACTAACATTATTGATTGGTATTATCACTAATTACATTACATTGCTACACTTTTTCCAAAAAAGAATACCAATTTTAATGTTATGTATGTCAAATAGGCACTGTAAATGGCGTGTAATTAATCTGTGCATTTTGTGTGGTGCATAGTGGATCCAATGATGTAGCACAAAGGAGGCGGCTCAGAATTGGTAAATTATGTGTTTTTTGAGAACTACTGGGTGATCAAAAAGTCAGTATAAGTTTGAAAACTTAATAAACCACGGAATAATGTAGATAGAGGTAAAAATTGACACACATGCTTGGAATGACATGGGGTTTTATTAGAACAGAAAGAAACAAAGTATTGCTAGACACATGAAAGATCTCTTGCGTGCATCGTTTGGTGATGATCGTGTGCTCAGCCGTCACTTTCATCATGCTTGGCCTCCCAGGTCCCCAGACCTCAGTCCATGTGATTATTGGCTTTAGGGTTACCTGAAGTCACAAGTATATCGTGATCGACCGACATCTCTAGGGATGCTGAAAGACCACATCCGACGCCAATGCCTCACCATAACTCCGGACATGTTTAAAATGCTGTTCACAACATTATTCGTCGACTACAGCTATTGTTGCGGAATGATGGTGGACATATTGAGCATATCCTGTAAAGATCACCTTTGCTTTGTCTTACTTTGTTATGCTAATTATTGCTATTCTGATCAGATGAAGCACCATCTGTCAGATATTTTTGAGCGTTTGTATTTTTGTGGTTCTAATAAAACCCCATGTCATTCCAAGCATGTGTGTCATTTTGTACGTCTCTATCTACTTTATTCCGTGATTTATCCAGTTTTCAAATTTATACTTACTTTTTGATCACCCGGTATATGCTATACATCAATCTGCACAGGACTTTGTAAGAACACTGTGACATAATATTTATTCCAGTATCGAACAACATGACTGTATTGTCTAAATGAGAGTTTCGAGCTCAAACATATGCTTCCTGATACCTGTTTAAACAAATACGGCATTCACAAGCACCTGAACTACAAAACTGTTTTTGCAACCGTCAGATGTTTCTACAATATTGCCTCTGTGTTATGTGTAACTGTTGAAAAATAGTTGCATTGGTATCACAAATACTCAGACACATGCTATAAAGTGGCTTGCACAGTTCAACTGTAGAAGCAATTGGATGTTAGTGGGTAGCAATGTGAACTTTTAATCACATTTATGACGGCATGTTGAAAAGTAATGCCTACAAATTTATGTGAAAACGTATACAGATTTTTGGATAAAATTTCATAAACATTCTACATGTTTATTCTTCATCTCTACATATTTATGTTGCAACAAAGCCACATTGGCAATGAAAACATTTCTCCCAGTGAGTGTTCAGTTCATTGATACTGTCACTGTAGGCTGTTCAACTCTGTTGATGGAGCCACAGCCTCACCTCTACTTGCACCACTTCATCACTGTAAGACTGAATTCCTCAAAGATGTCTTTAAGTGTTGGCCTATGCAGCCGTCCACTTTGAGCTGAGGTTAGGGGCTCCATGTGTTTCATTATGAGTGTGAACAACTGAATGTTTGGACATTACTGACGTTGATATAGTGAAAACAATGCACTGCATTCGTTCTTCTGTGGATTCAATTGAAGGCCGGCCGCGGTGGTCTCGTGGTTCTAGGCGCGCAGTCCGGAACCGTGCGACTGCTACGGTCGCAGGTTCGAATCCTGCCTCGGGCATGGATGTGTGTGATGTCCTTAGGTTAGTTAGGTTTAAGTAGTTCTAAGTTCTAGGGGACTGATGACCACAGCAGTTGTTTCCCATAGTGCTCAGAGCCATTTTTTCAATTGAAGGCCCATTTTGACATTTACAAACTTGACTAGAGCACATTATTTCTCATGCAATGACATAGTTCCATTACACACTGCAATGTTACACACTACAATTCAGTGTAGTAGTGTTGCAACTTGTCAGTGAAGTGGGAATTCGAGCATGTAATGTGCATGATAAGTAATACCTCAATTGATATTGAGAACAGAATAAAAATATTCGGCAGCATTACTTTTCAATGAGCCTCCATATTACGAGACATTGGGAGAAGTGCAAGGAATTTAACTAACACATTTCTTCAGTGTTTATAGATTTTTCCATCACAGGACAATGGTCACAGACAGCTTACACAACAATGTGAGGGAGTGTAGAAATTCAGAAACGTTAGTGGGTATACTGAGGAGACAAGGACAAGAGCAAAGGTACAGATATGAGAGAGATGATGACCTGTACATTTAAAATGCGTACTGATTTGGGACAAGATTCTACTTGAATGAGATTTTCACTCTGCAGCGCAGTGTGCGCTGATATGAAACTTCCTGGCAGATTAAAACTGTGTGCCCGACCGAGACTCGAACTCGGGACCTTTGCCTTTCGCGGGCAAGTGCTCTACCATCTGAGCTACCGAAGCACGACTCACGCCTGGTACCCACAGCTTTACTTCTGCCAGTATCTTGTCTCGCAGGAGAGCTTCTGTAAAGTTGGGAAGGTAGGAGACGAGATACTGGCAGAAGTAAAGCTGTGGGTACCGGGCGTGAGTCGTGCTTCGGTAGCTCAGATGGTAGAGCACTTGCCTGCGAAAGGCAAAGGTCCCGAGTTCGAGTCTCGGTCGGGCACACAGTTTTAATCTGCCAGGAAGTTTAAAGATTCTACTTGTCACCATGAATGCTCAACATAATATTTGACAGATTAATGGAAATAGCAAGGATCCTAACTTGATAGGGCACATGAAATAACAGTGAGGTTTGTAGTCCAAAACGCTAAGAAGCCAGATGTGTTGACTCTTCCCTCAGGAGTGGTGAAAAGTGACCCAGTGCATACTGGGAATTTGATTTACAACCCTAGACAAGTTTTGATGTGTGGGCACAAACTTACAGCTGGATTTTAAATGAGGCAGCATTAGTACATTCAAAAATCTGAAACTATGAAAATGATTGTTACTTAATGTAGTGTGTCCAGCAATATTAAATTTAGGCTTATATTACAGTTACAGCCCCTGGGTTGGTTTATATACAGAGTTCTAAATTATTGTAAACACAGCTGAGAGAAAATCTCATCTCTATCATCTTTGGTCCATTCTGAGACTCTGATGTCTGGACAGAAAGAAAAAACAAAACGTGTTGGAAATGACATTGTTGGAACAGTGTCATATGCCAGAAAATATTCAAACCAGAGCTGTGAGCATGAGAATTTGTTAACATTACAAATGCAAACAGGATGAAATAGACTGGGGATTTAATTAAAAATTAAGGAAAAGTCGTTCAGTGGATGCAGGAAGCGACACTGTAACTGCAGGCAAACGATAGTGAGTAGAAGAGGAAACGTGCTGACTGCCCTAGTTCAGTAGTTCTGCCGTGAGATGTCATTTGGTCTGCTTGTGACCCACAGAAGTGTGTGTTACAATGGAAAAATCAGCAGACTGACTTATATTGTGGATCTTAGATACTATGTGGAATACAGAGGGGTTTTTTCAAATACGTTTTCTGCTCCAAAACCCTGTATTAGTGCTTTTGTTGCAAATATCCAGCTAACATCCTTGTTTGTCTTACGTACAATGTCAACGAAAATTCACATTTATGTTCAGTTTCTGCAAGAGACAATGAAAGTTCTACAGAAATGTACTGGCAAGCAAATTGTAACTTGTCCGAGCAGAAGTAGTCTTACTGATGGGTGACGATTTTCAACTCGGAGACGTAGAGATACCGAAATGATGCTGCTGTTGGGAGAGAAATGCAACCTCTTATCCATAAGTATTTAGGTATTTCGAAGGTACTATTAGTGTTTACTCTTAGCGCCAGTGTGTTCTTTCAGAACAAAAGCTTTTACTGTATAGTTAGAATGCCTCCCCATTTCATTAACTTTCTGTGAGCCTGTGCTTCTTGTGCAAAGCATCACCAAGAGAATAAAAGTGTGTCCACTAAGTTATTTATCTATCTAATGAATAATCCTGTTGATTCTGGAGAACTATCTGGTCGATAATTGTAGTTGATGATGCCATCGTTAAAAAGTACATCACTTTTATCACATCAACCGCTTTTTATTCAATTTATGACACGAATAGCGTACGAAAATGGCCCATATTCTTCCGGTCTTGTCAACTGCGTTTGATGTTGAGCAAGGAACTCTAGTTTTTATGCCAATAATTCCTAGACACTGCTGGACCTCTTTATTCAGTTGTGTACTGCGCCATAAGAAGTGAATGCAACAAGTGTCATTCTGGCTTGCTCTAGCTGGATAATTACTTGAATCAATATATGCTAGACATCACTGGGAGTGGCATTGTGACTCGAGTATACTAAAATAGAGTGCATACGATTATGCATCAGAGCAACAGATAGGAACACCAGAGCAATGATAGGCAAAGTTATTACTACAATTGTCTGAAGTATATACCCATACATTGACGAAACAAACTTTCAGCAAAGTATTATTGAAATGTAGCTTTCCTTGTGCTTTACTTCATAAAAAATCTGCATGTCTTTGTTTTCATTTTGTCGTTTCCAAAAATAGTTCTTAATTGTTCTACAGCCTCTTGGTTAATTTCACATGAGCATTTGAGATTATTTACTTTTGGAGATGTTTCCGAAGGTTGTTGCAACAACGCGTGCCCCAAACCATGTCTATATCCTTTGAGCTTCTAATTTTCAAGGGCTTGCTATCCAGAGTAAATTCATTGTCACATCACATAGTACATTCTCTTGCTGTTTTTAAATTGGCATTTCTTTAACATAGTGGCAAATATGATTTTCTGTTTTTACTGAATGTACAATGATGTAGGACATTCGACTGAGCCATCTTATGGTTTTCATCTGAGACTTGCTTCTGGAAGAGATTGATTTTGGCATTTGCTGTCCTTAATTTATCACGTAGTCGGACAATTTCCAGTTCCTGGCACATCAACATTGTTTTCATGTGATTACTACTCCGTTCAGTACTGATCTGCACCCTACATTTTCCTTTAGCGGAAGAAGCACTGACAGACATTGAAACTGCAGCTTGTTTACTTTCTTCCTTCCACAGCTTCCCTTTAGCGAGTGCTTGACGGACAATTTTCTTTTGTGTAATATTTTCGACAGATATTTCAGTAAACTGAGAAATACACGAGGAACCACTGAGCCGCTCTGGTTTTAAAAGACCGCCCTTGTCTTACAATTTCAACTTATTTACTGACGATAAACATTTGTTGTTCCTCACTGAAATATGAATCGCACACAAAACAACTCAGTCAGATTGTCTTTCCCAGGAATTGCTGTCAATCATTTTGAAAATTTTTGGAGAACTACAAAATATTTACCTTTAGTTTCTCTTCAGCCACATAAGGTTACTGGATCGAAAAACGTGGACATGTTTTTTTTCCGTTTTCTTCTATAAATAGCAGTAACTATAACTCTCAACACCTCTTTATAATCACAGCGCCGGCCGCGGTGGTCTAGCGGTTCTACGCGCTCAGTCAGGAACCGCGCGACTGCTACAGTCACATGTTCAAATCCTGCCTTGGGTATGGATGTGTGTGATCTCCTTAGGTTAGTTAGGTTTAAGTAGTTCTCAGTTCTAGGGGACTGATGACCACAGATGTTAAGTCCCATAGTGCTGAGAGACATTTTTATAATCACAGCCTTCAACTCTTAACCATTCACTCACAAGTCCGTAAACAAACTCTCAAAATAAGTTGAGGCAGAAGCAACAAATGCCATCCGATTACATGTCAGCTTGAGTCTAAAGTGACAGTGCTACTCGTAGTTCTTGGGTATATGAAGGTGGTACCTGTTCTTTCAGACATGTCCGAAAGGGCTAACTGGCCATTTGACCATCTTCTTCTATGTGGATGCACAAACAGTGCCAGAACTCACGGGAATTGGCAAAAAGCCGCGAGTAATGAGTATAGTGGGTAGGGGCACTATGAATATAGTGTGGGACAATAGGTTGGGAGTGTGGGTCTCGTGGTAGGCTTGCCTGAGATAAGTCCCTGCAGTCACACTATCATCTGTGTCCTTGGTGGCACAGATGGATAGAGCATCTGCCATGTATGCAGGAGATCCTAGGTTCAAGTCCAGATCGGGGCGCATATTTTCAGCTGTCCCTGTTGACTTATATCAATGCCTGTATGGAGCTAGGGGTATTCATTTCATTGTAGTTCTTGGGCTCGCCGCCTTTCCAATCCTACTATGTTAATGCACAGGGAGTAAGCACACTGTCTCTCCTTCTTGCTACGGGCAAACTGTCAGGTTACCAAAGGAAGGATAGGGCTCAGTAAGCACCGTGAAGTACGCTATTTAATGACTGATTATGTGTAAAATTAGTGCAGTATGGCGCAGTGTGAAATTATGGAGATGCATTTTGGCAGAATATCTGCTCATTAAAATATATTTTTTTAAATTTTTTGTGTATATGTGATACAAATCTCTGAAAACTTGTATCATATTTATAAAAAAAAGAAATATTGAGAGCCATGTCATAAGTACAGAGGGGTATAAGCATTTTTAACTGAATTATTTCTTTCTTTCAGTGTCTTGAAGATAACTTGGGAATCTGTCATCCAAACGATTTTATCAAGGAGGATCCTGAACTAAATTTGGAGGTATGTAAAACTGAGCATACTGTAAGCATTTGCATCTCGGATTTATTGCATGTAGGGTGGTAAAAATGTTTTTGTGTAATTGCTTAATGTAAGGAATGCATTACTGTGAGACAGGCACAGATTGAGTTTTTTTGAGCTAAGCGCAATTAATTATTTTACAGTACTGTTGTGCTGTTCCACATGGTCGATTAGCAACTGTTGTTTGATTACTGTTCTGAATAGAATCTGAACAGAATTTGTAACAATGTGTTTAACCATATTTTCAGTGACCCTTCTGGATGTTAAACATTTTGTATAAGTTTAAACCACGAGAGTGCAGATCATTTGAAAAATATTCTTCCTTTCAGTAACTTATGATTCATGGATTGCAGAAGAATACATTGCACATGATTCATCTTTTCAATTAATCATTGATATTTGTCAGTTTGAACCAAAAATTTTCAAAGGTGCCAAAGGTATGAAGTGTGATACTATTTGTATGTGATAGATCACCCTTGCTACATTGATCTTAGAATAGTTGCAGTATGGCTACCTCAGTGGTACATGCTGAATTACTTATAGATTTGTCAGTCACAGAAAAACTCTAGGACCTATGCAGATAAATCCGTGTATTACCTCACCATAGAAGTCATAGCAGGTGCAAATAAATTATCTTCATGGCGCAACCTACAGCTTTGATAAGGTCTGCTTGTATGAAGCATAAAATTTAATCCAGTAAAATAAAATGTTGTGGTATTAATTTTGTCCACTTTGCGTAAGAGAAAGTGGATGGTTAGATTCATAAACTCCTCACAGGAATAAGACATAACTAATATTGGGGAATATAAGGTAGAGTACTGAAAAAATTAAATCCAAAGACTTACTATGCAAGACATTGCACAGTGCATGGCGGTGGGTATGTTCCACCATTGTTAGTCATTTCCTTCCCTTTCCCGCTTACAAGCAGAGCGAGGGAAAGGCAACTGTCTGTTGCCTCCATACAAGCACTAATGTCACTTGTCTTTTTAAAGGACCCTCAGGCACACTGATGTCTGGTGATTGTGCAAGCATACCAGTCAAGGAAAAAAATTATCATGCTAGGGACAGTGCATATGGTATATAAAAAAAGAGTGAATCTGGCATAACTGGTTCCTGCATCACATTTTCTCTTCCCAAATTAAGCAGGCTTCATTCTGTTGTATATGCATGGTGTAATAATAATTTTCTATGGGGCACAGGCATAGTAGTTTTTGCATATGGTATTCACTTTGGAGAATGTGTTCAATATTGAAATCAATTCATTTAGCAAATGTGTTCCTTTACTGTCACTGCTCTGATATTTTCCCACGTTACGTCAGTTCACAATAAGAGGTAGATCGACACCTTGGACTATTAACTTAGTTGTTGGCATTGTGATTCATAAAATCTTCCGTTAGTAAACGTGCCTCTGCATCATTTCCATGTTACTGCCTTCATGCTATTGTGGGGAAAATTAATCTGGAATGCATTAATTTTAATTCCTTTTCGTCCACTATCTTTACAATCCACAGTGCACCAGGAAAAAGTATTTGTCTGTGTTTACAAGTTCACCATCCATGACACTATACTACCCAACAGCAACCTTACATAATTGATCTCCTCCCATTGTTATGTCAAAACTCACAATTTATTGATACACATCTAAGCTCTGTCTTCTAGAATATTACAATCACAAAATCCTATTAATAGTTTTCTGTTTCAGTATACACAAACAGATGATTTCAGAATTAACAAAAGATACTAGATGAAAAAACAGTAAACAGAAAAATAAAGCTATGTCTATCTCTGACAGTTACGGATGATACACAGAGTTTGATGCATTACATTATAGGCAAATATTAGTGTACAAATCACACACTCAAACTTACATTTTGTTTCCTTTACAATACACACTGATCAACATTTACATCTGCAGTATACCTCAAATGCCAGTTCCCAAAATTTTCTCAAAAAGAATGTCATCTGCCCTCCAAGGATTCCTGTTTGAGTACCTGAACCATATCCATAACATGTGTGCTAATCAAAGCTAATAGTAGCAAATCTAGAAGCATGCCACTGAATTGCTTCAATGTCGGACTGATGGGATGTCACATTGTCAAGCATGCATATGTTCCAACAAAAAAAATTTTGGCAAACAGGAATTCAAAAGAGAATATATGAAAATGGTGAGATAAAGCTGGGAAAATGAGATCAAAATCACTACCACACAATTTAAACCTGCGAAGAAGCTACAAAAATCGAATTTTCTGTACTCTGCTTTATGTGAGTTTCAGTTAGACCATGTTGTTATAACCATTAAGGATACAAAAATTCTCAGTGTAAGAACAAGAGAGGAATTTTTTAGTCATTTCAACGTCTCTTGCATATAAAGATTAGATTTCAACCTGTCAGGAAAGAAAGACACATGAATAAATCACTCATCATTAATCCATTTTTCAACAAATTACTCATTCATATACCATGAATTGTAAGAAACTTGCAGACATACTGAAAACCATTATGAGATTCTGCTAACCACAAAGGGAGAGAGAACGCAGGTAGGTCTAGTAGATGCAAGGGAACAAGCATTGGAAACTTTAAATGGTAGCAAACCCCAGAAAATGGCAGGAATTCTTAAAAGTATACAAAAGAATGTTCAAGGCTATAAAAAAGTGTAAACTGGGTCACTTGAAACCAACATAAAAATAACAATTTTTGTCTATTACTTTCACTCAGTTCTCAACTGTGTGCCTCTGAAAGAACAATGAGTTTTGGAAGCAAATCAATTCTGATGAAAAATCATCTGTTGAGGAAGTGAAGGAAATCAGTACTTTGCAAAATAACAAGTCATGTGCAGAAGACAGAAACTCATAGTAGAAGTATGGAGATATGGATACTGAGCAACAGTAATCTCACACAAACAACTGGCAGAATTATGTTAAACATTTGTAAAAGTGAAAAAATTCTAAAGAGTGGAAATGTGCATTAATTGACACTCTTCATAAAATTGAAATAAAACCAGTCTGAATAATTACAGGGAATTTCATTGCATCCAGTTATGTCCAAAATTCCTTACAAAGCCATGCGAAGGCAACTGGATGAACAAGTAGGCCTATTAATAGAAGAGTATAAGGCACGATTTTGCAAACGCAATCGTGTACAGAACAGATATGGGAACCAATGTCAATTTTGCAAAGATGACGATGTGTAAATACTGTGGCAACTTATGCCAAGTGTCAGAAAGGCTTATGATTTGACAGAAAAAGACTTGATTCAGTATGTCAGAGGAATTCAAAATTGACAGGAAAACAGTGGCAGTTACCCAATAGACATAAATGGGTACAACACTAGACATTAAACTGATTGGAGAAATTTCAGAAGCATTTGAAATGCAGAACAGTGTGCAGCCAGAGATCTACGATCCACTCCAACTTAAAATAATTCTGAAAAAGTTATGAAGACATAGGGGAAGGAGATAAGGGAATCCAAATCGAAATTAAAAAATAGCAGAGCATTAACATGAGGTGTATGGCTTTTGTAGACACTCTCTATTCTAAGATACTGTATAGAAGCCAAACTTGTGCTGGAGAAGCTTCACAAAATGTCAAAGAAAACTAGTCGACAAATCATCTGTGAGAAAACTCAGTAATGGACAGGAAGCCTTCAGATAATCTCTCCCTTATAACTTGGTATGAGGAAGTGTCACAAGATACATGCATTAAATATCCACGAGAGATCATCCAATCACCAAGACATATTTATTTATTTATTTATCCTATTCTGACAAGGGCCATCAGGTCTCATTTGCATTGGACCAGGGTTTCCCACATACATCATAGTTACCTAAGAAACAACAATTTTAATATGACAAATAGTTTTGAAATGATATGAGTGTCTGAAGTGGCAATGTAAGTAATACTGACTATGAACTAATAAAGTTAATAATGACAGTACTAGTAGTATTACAGCTGTTGCCACTAATGTGGTGGTGGTAACAGTAGTAATGACAACAATAATAGTGGCAGGTATAAAAAGGATTTATAAATGTACAAGATAGTTTTCTGTTATAGTGAGTTCCATGGAAAGGAAATTTAAGAAGCCTTCACCATCTAAGAATTTTGAGAAAAGAGGAAGATATGGGTGGAGCATAAGTATATGCTTCCATGTCAGTTCAAAGAGCAAGTTAAAAGCAGCCAAACCTGGGTACTTCAGGATGTTTGTAGAGGACACACATTGGTGACTTTCTGTTAATGGATGTGATCTGTATGAACATATTCCTCTTGTTTATCTTCATGATTGTTGGATGTGTGTAAGTACATTATGTGATAAATCAGAGCATGTGTATGCCCCTACTCCACCCAGTTGTCAGTTACATCTGTTGTGTCTTAAAAAGATGTAGTCTTCTCAATTTACAGAACTTGTGGACGTACTTGGTTGGAGCCACATCTCTGACGGAAGTATCAGATGTAGGTCCGTGTCTTGAAATATGTGACAGACTTTGTTATGATGAGGTGGCAGAGATCAAACACCTGCGTGTGCAGTATGAAGTTTAGTGCATGTGGCTACATGGCTCGTGAAGATACTAGTTAGTAGTGACTTTAGGCCAGTGAGGTTATGAGAACAAAGCATACCAGAGTGCATTATGGTAGGGGAGCAAGGTTCCTTGAAGTGAAAGTGAGAGATATCTCCAGGAGGAGGGAGGTTTTGTGGCCAAGGCCACCATGCTTTGCACTGGTCAGTGAATGGTCAACTGAAGACAGGAAGAGAATGTTCCTGAACAGAGCTAGAATAGTCTATGCATAACAACACTGAAAGCAAGATAAATGGAACGACAGACTGCTGTCTTATTATTGGTCCTAATGATGAGTAACCACAGTAATATGATGATAAATTATTAAAGTAGAAATAAAACTGTAAATTATCATCTGAATCAGAGCCTTGTGAGCATATTGAAGTAATAGTGAATTAATGAATAGTATTGGTATTGGAGTTATGAGAATTGATCAGAAAATTAGTACTAAAAATAATCCTAGACAAATAGATAATAATAAGAGAGGAAACTGTTTTAAATATAATATTAGTAAAATAAATTGTTTCTTTGCAAAATAAAGACCTGAAAGTAAACACACACAATTAGGGGCAATAAGAGTTGACAAATTTTTTAGATTCTGAAGTCCAGACAATCCAGTTGATCTGCATTGCAGACTTATCATTCCTATTTTAGTTCTTCACCATTATTCTGCCATCGTTTGTCGACAAGTTTTGCAGCTGAAATCTTGGGATCACACTGTTCAAAATCTTCTGTCTTTCAAAAGTGATATCCTCGCTTATTGTCAAACCTAACTTCAGGAGTTTCTGGCTCAAAAGCTTGTCAGCTGATATGGAATCATTAAAACAAAAAATCTATTTTAGAACTGCTACTGGAATAACTCTTTGCTGCAGAAAGTACTGTGATTCATGGTCAAACAAAAATGACTGATTGAGAAGCAGGAAAGAAAAATTCTCAGGAAAATATTTGGACCAGGTTTCTGTGAACGAATTTGGATATGGAGTCCCTTTAGAGAGATTTATAGACAGACAGAAACAATAACAGATAGCTTTAGATAAAAAGTGATAAAATTTTTTGGATGCATCACAGGATGACTGTCGACAGGCTCACAAGGCAGATCTTTGAGGTAGCAAGCACTAGCAAAAGCAATTCAAAATTGGTCATAGGTACAGAAGAAGTTGGACTCTCACAAAATAACATAATAAATCGAAAAAGAGTCAAGAAAGACCATGAAACATACTTAAACAGCAACACATGGAAAACAGAAATGGATATAAATATTTGGAAGACCACAAGAGAGACCACAGAGGACATACACTATGTGATCAAAAGTATCCAGACAGCTGCCTGAAAAATGGCTTAAAAATTCGTGGCGCCCTCCATCAGTAATGCTGGAATTGAATATGGTGTTGGCCCATCCTTATCCATGGTGACAGGTTTCATTCTCGCAAGCATACGTTCGATCAGGTGCTGGAATGTTTCTTGGCGAATGGCAGCCCATTCTTAACAGGTGTTGCACTGAGGAGAGGTATCGATGTCAGTCGGTGATGCCTGGCATGAAGTCAGCATTCCAAAACATCCCAGAGGTATTCTAAAGGATTCAGGTCAGGTCTCTGTGCAGGCCAGTCCATTACAGGGATGTTATTGTCGTGTAACCACTCCGCCATTGGCCGTGCATTATGAACAGGTACTCGATTGTGTTGACAGCTGCAATTGCCATCCCCAAATTAGTCTTCAACAGTGGGAAGCAAGAAGGTGCTTAAAACATTAATGTAGGCCTGTGCTGTAATAGCGCCACACAAAACAACAAGGGGTGCAAACCCCTCCGTGAAAAACATTGACACCATAACACCAGAACCACCTCCGAATTTTACTGTTGGCACTACACACACTGGCAGATGATGTTCACCAGGTATTTTCCATACCCACATCCTGCCATTAAGTCACCACATCGTGTACTGTGATTCTTCATTCCACAGAACAATTTTCCACTGTTCAATTGTGCAATATTTTCGCTCCTTACACCAGGCGAGGCATCGTTTGGAACTTACCTGCGTCACGTGTGGCTTATGAGCAGGTGCTCGACGGTAAAATACAGGTTTTCTCACCTCCCACCTAACAATCATAATACCTGCAGTGAATAATGATGAAGTCTGGAATTCCTGTGTGATGGTCTGTATAGTTGTCTGCCTGTTACACATTACGGCCCCCTTTAACTGTCAGCAGTTTCTGTAAGTCAACAAACGAGATCAGCCTGTACTCTTGTGTGCTGTATGTGTCCCTCCACGTTTCCACTTCACTATCACGTCGGAAACAGTGTACCTAAGTACGTTTAGGAGTGTGGAAATCTGGCATACAGACATATGAAATAAGTGATACCCAATCACTTGACCAAGTTCGAAGTCTGTGGGTTCTGCAGAGTGCCCCATTCTGCTCTCTCATGATGTCTGATGACTACAGAGTTCACTGATATGGAGCACCTGGCAGTAGGTAAGAGCACAATGCACCTCATATGAAAAGCTGATGTTTTTGGGAGTGTTTGATCAAAAGTATCCACATTGTGTATGTAAAGAAATTGGCAAGGATGTAGGAATAGGAAGAAAATTTTAAATTTAGACACTATCTCCTAAAAGTTAATGTATGAAATAGTAATAATGATAATAATGTAATCTGGAAACATCTCCCATAATTATCAGTGTGAGGAGATTAGCAATAGTCATAGGTATCTGATTGTCAGTAGATTTCACAGAAGTAATTTGCAGTAGCAGCTTCTTCTTTTTAATATGCTGTGTGTCACATTCTGCAACCCTCTAGACAATATGATTTGTGGAATACAATGTGTAGATCCAAGAATGAGTGAATGAATGAATGAATGAATGAATGAATGAATGAATGAATGAATGAATGAATGAATGAATGAATGAATGAATGAATAACTAACTAACCTACCTTCCCACCCTGTCTCTGACCAGGATATAGGCTACCATGTGATTTCACACTGAAAGATAAATTAAATTTATCAATGAAATAAAAAAATGAAGAAATAAATTCAGCACAAGAAAACAGAGTAGGATTACCCTATTTTACTGAAAGGGAAGTGATAGCTGTGTAACCAGATCGTGCGTAGGTTCCAAAAAGGTTATATCCTGGACACGAATAAAGATACAAATGTAGGATAACTTTATTTTCAGATGTATAGCTACAAAGCTTTTATTTGCAGAAGAACCTTTAAATTTATCATGAGTACATCTTCAATATGCATGCATGTGTAATAGGGTACTTTTTACAATTTGATTTAAGTTCAGTGTTTTCATTTACTTTTGACAAGTTCACTATTCCCTCAACTGGACACACAACAAACATTGAGGCAATAGACTTGTCCCATACTTACTGAAACACATTTGGAGTTCTTGTGCTCAAAGTTGTTTTTTTTTTATTTAGTGAACCTTAAGTTACTGCATGGCAAGGCAAATAGATGGAGCCTGCCACAAGCCCTGACAAAAAAAATGACATAATGTGAGATCAGACAAAATTCAAGGTTGGCAGGTGAATGTGAGACGTGTATGCCCCTTATGGCTGATACATGAATAAGGCAGCTTATTGTTAAAAAGTGCTCTTTCATTCAGGTGCCAGTGTGGTGATGCTCCATCCTGGTGAAAAATGATTTTTTTTCTCTGGATATTTTCTTTGCATCTATCTCGAAACATTTTGTTATTTCTATTTATGTCAAAATTTCATGTGTTGCGAAGTTCCGTGCTGTACTGATTACATTCCTCATTAATAACATGAAAGTGTTGCTCCATTAAATTACATAAGTTGAATAACAAATCATGACCACCACCAAGGAACGGTTTCTTTTTCCAATTCACAATACATTATCCTTGTCTTTGTTATTACTCATTTTCAATGCAGTTGTTATTTTTTAAAAATCAATTAATTGATTTAGTTACCATAATTCAACTTACTGTCAGAGATGACTCAGTCTTTCTTGTTATTGTGAAATAGTTTGTTTAATCTGACATGATTCTCATCAGGTGATCATCTTCGGGTTTGCTGACTGAATTTCTGGATTATCCTTGATGTTAAAGGTTTTCTACTAGGCTCCAGTAACAAACTTGTTTTAGTGCTATTGTGGCTGTCCACATTCTGATTGCTTCTTCATATTTATTCACTGTATACTGGCTGTTTATAATTGGCCACCTGAATTTATCTGCAGTTGTATTAATCCCTCCCCTGCTGTGAAATGTATGAAAGCACATTTCTTCATTTGGAGAGAACACTGTCGTCATGTTGACCATGTTGTTTATTTCCTATTTATGATACTACACAAATCTTTGTCATTTATATGCCTATAAAATAAAACCACTTCATGTAATAATTCCTATCGCTTTCATGTCAAGCTGTACTCCTGAATTTCCTCTGTGGATGAAACTGATGGGACATTTAACAACTTTGATGTTCCCTGCAGTGAGCTATCTCAAGAGAATGGCATGATATTGAATGCTGCAGTTGTGAAAAAAATACATTTAATAGCAGTTCAGATAGATATTTCTTCAGTTCTTTCCTTTGCCAGTTTCATCAATAAAAATGGGACGATTTTTTACATTTTTCTCTGGTACTTTGCCTAACTGTATGTGCCCGAGAGGTGAAAGGTATTTCAGGCATTTAATTTTGAAGTATCAAGTAGGAAATTTGTTTCCAAATAAATCAATGTTTCTATAGTTACTTGCACAGCTAAGAACAAAGTGCTGAAATGAAGTGTTAATTTTCACGTATAAATTTCTTCAATAACTGCTACATTTATGTAGTGTCTCTTTGATAATACTATTTCCAAGTATTGTTTGGAACATTCAGATGTTAGTGGGTGTTAATACAATTTTATTTGTTTACTGTTTCATCAGTTTTAAATAACCAGTAATTCTTTGTACTATTTCAGGTGGCAGCCTCAATAAGAAATGCATCTGATAGTTTAAGGTATGTTTTTATTATTCACTGCAGAATTTTTTGAGCAGTATAAATTTTTAGTTACTCCATGTGAAAGGAAAACAAACAATAACCCCTAGGGACAAAAATACCATAAGTTATTTTTAAAAAGTTCTGTTTTTGGAGTTCTATTTTTTCTATATATTACCCATTTGCAGTATATACTGACTACAGCAACATTATGCATGTTATCAGAGAAAACACTGCTATATCTACTATTCTGTTATTACAGAAGATTAAAAAGATGGTTTCAAATGTTACAAGGTACATCAGTCCCATTTATAACAGTGGTTTGCAATAACTGCACAAACAGAACAAATAAAGCCATTTATGATTAACTGTCAATCCAAGCTTTCCAATAATGAGAGTAGATGCAAGGTGAAGCATTAATTTTATGTTCTTAAAACATATCAGTTTCTCAGATTTACTGATCACTCAAGAATGTTGTTTACTGCTGGCCCCACGATGCCACATGTCACCTTTTGTTTTGTGGGTTTGACTTAGCAGAAGTTGTAAAGAAATACTAGTTTTGTCCACATTGCTGGCATAAGATACAGCAAACTTTTCTCTCACTTGGTCAAATTCATGCAACCAATGCTTGCCCCCTTCTTCATCAACATTATTCATTTCATTGCGTATCACAGCCAACAAACAAAACAATTGAAGTCTGTTTTGAATGTCTAAATTTTCTGCAGTCTCATTTGTTGTTCACTGAATTATATTTCCACTTACAGGTAAATTGGAGGTGCACATATAGCTGAAGCACTGTAAAAGTAAAAGTTCAGCATCTTCATATATAACACTGTGAAGTCACTTCAGCATGCACCTGGAACACAGAGCAGCAGAATTAAGAACATTTCATTTAAGTAGTGTACATAATGTAGATTTGCTGAGTCTAAACCTTCTTCCAATTGTGCTGTTTTTCAATACATCATATTCTGCTTCCTGCAGAATTTTTAGTTTCACTTGCTTATCTATTCTTTGTGCTTCCTACAGCATGACAACCCTTTCACTTCTTGGAACTCAATGTTACTACTACTGGCTCTATTTAAAGGATATAAAAGCACATCTCAACATGTAATTGCACTTGTTGATGGAATCTAGTTTTTCACGCTGTTTGTGTGACAATTGTTTTCCTTGTTGGTGGTGATTGTTGAGCAATGTTGTGCACAAAGGTCAGCCAGAGAAACATTAGGAAAAAAGAAAAACATTGACAATTCAGGTTTAATGAAAGATGTAATGATGCTACAGACTAAAACACAGTTCATAATTCATGCTGACTGAAATTTGTTAACCAGTAAAACATTGTATAATATCATGAACATCACTGCCAGTACTGATATTCTGCTGGTGTTAACCAAGTGTTCACCTCAAGTGAGTTCATGTTAAGCATGATGTTAGATATATACATGATGGTTCATTATTATTGATAAGTAAAAATATTACAAAGCAGTTATGTTAGTAACACATTCTATAAAACAGCTGGTTTCTGTGTCTGTTCTTTAATAAAAGAGTGTACTTCTTTTATACAAAAGTGCAGGTGAGGTGTCAGCAGCTGTATAGTGCAACTATTGTAATTGAAAATGACATGGATGTCATACAAATTCAATGTGATGGGTACAGGCTTATGGCCTACCATGTAGATCAAGTAAGAGGAAAGGGTGAGTCGTTATATATACAAACCCTGGAGTCAAGTTTCAGCCTCTTCGGATTAATGAATTTTTGGGTGAACAACTCTTTGACTACTGTGTCAGCAATGTGGATTGGGAATCAAGCTTGTTGTATTCACGGTTTACAGGCCACCATCATGTTCGTAAATTTCATAAAGCAGCTGTAGTCAGCTTTAGTAAGGCAATGAAGGCTTAACTGGTGAGTCATCTTTTGTGATTTGTGAGAAGCTACTAACCAAGGACACCTAGAATCCCCTATGTCTGAATATGGGAAATCTAACACAGTACAATTCCCCAAAAGGACTTAGTGCACACATTGCAAATTTGGCTGATTTGGGAGCACAACTGATAGTTATTTATCTGGCCATGACAGTAAAATGAATATTGATCAGTTGTGCTCAGATCATTGGAGGAAACTATTGTCATCACAGAATTAGAGGGAAATTACAGGACAAATGTTATCAGTAGGTATATAAGGGGCACAGTGTGGATGGACAGTTAAACTTTGTGTTAATAATTTTCCTAGTATTCTTATTCTGTAAACCAACACAATACAGACTGGAAGTAAGAGCAAGGGATGAATAACTCCTTGGACTTAATTATCTTGTGCAAGGTAGGGAGAGCTCTACCTACATCAGAAGACAACAAACTGTGATAGTGAAATATTCTGCTATACGGTCTGTAGTGCACAATCAGATCTTCCTTTATGCTCAGTAAAGCTCTTTTTTCCTGTCACAAGATGTTCTCATTCCAAATTGTAGCTATGCCTTTTTAGTGTTTGAACTGTAGTAGCCACTTGACCTGTTGTGTAGGAAGGCTGGACTGATAAGGTTGCAAAATAATTTTTAGGAAAAAATTCAATTCTGCATTTACTGTGTATATCCATGGTAAACATTTACCATTTTTCACCTAGTAAATGCTCACAGATGAGTGTGACTGCTGTGTCTAGATCTAAACCTGTTGCTTGCGAAGCACTGTGAAATAAGAGATTAATATCTGTGGTTAGGCCTATATGATAAGCATCACACACCCTTCAGCAATGTTCTGAGGTGAGTCACACAGTTGTTTTGAAAGCACTGGATTTCTGCGGTATCCTAGCAATGGATTCTCTGGTATCATAGCAATGGACTGACTGCTGTACCTGGAATTCAACCAATGTGATGATTCCATTTGGTATCTCCACATATTTCTACACTCCAGAATTTATGAGAGTAGTGATAGGATACTATGTTTCTCCTTTTTGTGAAATACACTGTTTTTAGTCATAATGTTGGAAGCTAGCTGGAATCCTTGCACCATTTCAAAATATTATCTAGGTACAAGTTGATACATTATTTTAAGTTCTTTATAATTGACAGAGCTAGTAATTATATGTGCCTGTACAGTTGTGGATAGTTTTGCCTTTTATCTGTCTTGGCTATGAAACTGAGTCAACAATACTGTTAATTATAGTTTACCTACATTTCTATATTCTTATTTATAATAACTTCTACTGGTGCATTACTCTTCTTTTCTCTGTATTCACCTGACCAGAAATGTTTTTCTTCCTCCCATGCACCACACTAATTCCCACAATATCAAACTTCAACTTATCCATTTCTCATTTCATGTTCTGTGAGTCGCGTAATCAATCAAAGGACTTCACATTCCACACTCTGACTTGTAGCGATATTGTTTCTTTCACCCAATGATATCCACGAGAGTAGCCCCCTCCCAGAGATCTTATTGGGAATCTATATTACTACTGGAATATTTTACCCAATTTGATGTCATGATCATTAAACTATACAGCAGAGCAGCATGTGGTTATAACAGGTGTAGTTCCCCTTGCTTTTAGCTGTTCACAGTACTAACATAGCAAGGTCATGTTGGGTAATGGTACAAGACTAAATTGTATAATCATCCAAACCATTCTGCATTTACATCTACATAGATACTCTGCAAGCTAGCATATGGTATGGTGGTGGCTGGTACCTTTACTACTAGAAAGACCTGCCATCCATCTTCATTAACCACATGTTAGTTTGTGGACCCTCCCTAGATATCCTTCCATTGCAGTTTTATGTACTTTATGTGTCTGTCTGTTTTGGTAAGGCATGCATGTCACCTCACTATGCCAAGTTAAATGTTTCATATGGTAAGTGGGTGCCACACAACTGAAACATGTGAAATAATTTAGCTATAACCAAAAAGTCACAAAATTAGGAAATCATGACATTGTGCGGTGGAGATACTGATAGACTTTTTAATTGTACACTTGATATCATATATTCTGGTGGTGGTGGTTAGTGTTCAACATCCCGTCGACAACGAGGTCATTAGAGGCGGAGAGCAAGCTCGGGTTAGGGAAGGATTTGGAAGGAAATCGGCCGTGCCCTTTCAAAGGAACCATTCCGGCATTTGCCTGAAACGATTTAGGGAAATCACGGAAAACCTAAATCAGTATGGTCGGAGATGGGATTGAACCGTCGTCCTCCCGAATGCGAGTCCAGTGTGCTAACCACTGCGCCACCTCGCTCGGTTATCATATATTCTGACTACTTACTTTAGTAAGTTATTGGTTATCATAAGTTATTTTTTGGAAGTTACACACGAATTATGATTGGCTGATAGAAATGAGGCAACACATACTTGAGGAAAATTATGAATAACTCAAATGGTAAGCTGCAGTTGAGAAATATAATATTAAACTCAAGTTCATAAGGGTTAACAGTATGTGTAACTGCTCATGTAATCAGCTTTCAGATGATGCCATAAGTCCCAAATATCACAAGCTTTGTTGTACTGTGTCATTTAAGGGACAAGAACTCCATGGGTAATACCAGAAAGCTGCATATGAATCAGGAACATAAGTGTTGCAACAGTTGTACCAACTTGAACCATGACTGTCCAGCAATAGACTAGGATATCTGCGTGTCACTCACTTTTGTTATGCAAAGGTTGTTCCAATGAGACATCTTGGTATATTGTGTTGGAACTTTCACTAGCAAAGTCTTCAAGAACACATTTGATGGTGACTTGGTGGTTGTGGTAGCTGATGGGGGTGTTACTTGATGTTTTACTCTATCCCAACAGAACAAGATATACAATACTTGAAACCTAAAGCCACCACCATTCTCATTGGAGTAAAAACATAAATGAAATAACAACTGTCAAAATAATGAGACTTGATGCTTCCAGAGCATCAGGTACAAATGCCCTATCTCATGAATCACAAGTGGACTCAGCCCCTAGATGCAAACATTGATGGTTTTGTGTTGGAACCACCGAGTTCCACAGTGAAAACCCAAAAATTGTCATCTCCCTAATCAAGTGTAGTAATGACACAAAAGCTTATCATTGATTTAATTACTCCTATACTGCAATGGAACATTCATAGTTTGATAGCACATGTGAAGTAAATGAAACTTTTTATTTGTAGACGATCACAGTATTTCATGTGAGTCACTCTGTAAATGTTTCAATACTCCCATGCTGTCAGGGCACAGTATCTGACTGGTTTCCACTGTGGACAACCTGTGTTTTTGCTGTGTGTGAGGCATAAGTGAGGCTAAGTGAGGACTGAGATCAGACACTAGCTGTATGAATTCTTAGGGGAGTTACTCAATGATAACAATAGATTTTGTTTTGATTTGCCAAGATCCTCTTTGCAAGAAGCAATGCTAATATTATCCTAAAATTTTGCCAGCCATTTCATTTGTAGTAGATATTAATGTCAGTAATATGCAGGTGTAATGCCAGCATCTCCTGGTGGGTTGTGAGATGAGCTATGTCTTCTAAATACAATTGCTAGAATTTATTTCAGCACAGTTATTTGTTTTCTCACAACTAATCTCTCATCCTGCTTAATTATAACTGTAACCTACACACATAGGCATGTCAAAAGGAGGTCACTGAGGTGGGTACCACATAGAGCAAACAGAGGATTGTTTTACCATCTGCTGATATTCAAAAAAGCTTACATCTTGCGAGACTATGATTATTGCAAGGTAGATTCACCACACTGTTGGTGCATTTGTCCTGTTGTGGAAGTAAGTGTCAACCCACAGTATTCACCATCTGCAAGGCTTGGTGATAGTTCCAATGTTGTTCATCTACAGTGAATATTTAGCACAGAACAGCTGTCTACATCGTTTCTTTTGTCATCTGGGTCAACAAAAATATGAGTAACAATGAGGAGGATTTATTATTGTTGTGATAGCCCATAAAACTCCTGTATCAGGCAGGAACAAACCTAAACACCAGAGGGGAGAAAAGGAGGTAGCTCAGACAGTTTGTGGGGCGGCGGAGTGAATTTAGCATTGAATTGAAAATTATTGCTGCATTAATGTTTGCTTGCGGTCAATTTCGAGCTTTAGAATGTTGTTAATACTGTCTTTCGCCGTTCTCATCACTGGCTCTCTATTTACTTTGTAGACCCCCAGAAAGCGGTTTGACAAAACCTGAAGCCTGTAAATAGAGTTCCTAGTGCCCACTTTCTTGAGATTACAATTATTATAGCTGCAGCTTGTAGCTCTGTAAAGTCAGGAAGTTGTTCGGGATTTCTAAACAAAGACGACTTTCCAAAATAGTTGAGTATATTCTCAAAATCACAAATATACACACAAATATCCCTCCAACCTAACTAACAGAACAGTTCAGAGTCTATCGCGCCAATGCAACTATAAATGTCCTAAATAATTGTTGAAATGAATGCTCGCCATAATTTGATGAAATATCTCATCAAACGCCACGCTATATTAGTAGTAGAATGTCTGTCCCGCGACGGCACGTGAAAATACGACAATACGCACACTGAGGCTAGATAATGAAAGTCGTTCCCGAACTAACACTTTACTTGAAACGCTTTACTGGTTACGCGCATCTCGAGTAACAGAATACGGCACCCGAGGCTGTTAGTAGCACTGATCCTGGCGCGGCGCGATTCCCGACACAGATGGCGTGTCATTCAGCGTCTGGAGAGAACTGGGGCCTAGGCTTCCTCGCACAGTGCTCTTATATATATATCCGCGGTGCGGACCGCTGAGGAAATGCTCGATCAAATCGGCTGGCTCGACTAGCCGCTAGGCTAGTAACGCACCACTTCAAGTTACATAATAAATTTTAGCTTCTCTTGCTGAAGGCTGATGAAGCTTCTAATTTAACTGTGCATTCAGCACGCAGGGAAGTATTGATAATAAATTTTTGACGTGGCTAACTTTAATAGCTTAGGCGAGAGAATTAATTTAATTGCACTGCACGCAGCAGATGGGCTCTGAACTGTCCCTTTTGAGATCCGCTATCGCTCTAATTTTAAAGATATTTGAAAGAAACTTTTGACAGCTTCATCATCATAGCGGACCTGCAACCTATTAAAATCTAAACATCCTATTATGATTTATAAGCTCACTTAATCTATCTTGCTTCCTCTAGTTTTGAGATGAAAACCACAAAATCATGAATTTACACTAAAATCTTAATTTATGAAATCCAAAGTACTATTTTTATTAAATCATTATGGAAGATGAATCTAAATATAAATTCTTAAGTCTCTAGCTCTTTTCTGTGCCGCCAATTATTTTTATAGAAAAACGTCCAAATAAAGGAAACGGCTGAAGTTATCAAGCTGATATTTAACACACATTAATTTATCATTATTCCAGACATACTAGGAAAGTTTTATGTCATTTGCTTGATTTTTAAGGTATTGCGCAACATCTATGACGTCAGAGCTAGCAGACTGACTAACACACAATGGAAACTGATGTGAATTTGCGGCAGCGTGAGTAGGCTGCTTCCCTACAAGTTTTCATGTGATGCCACAAGAAAGCTAGATATGACTTATTATTTTCAAGTAGTGCTACATAACAGCTGAACTAGTAGGAAAATTTCAGCTTTATGCGAGAAAGCAACTGTGCCTCTTCTACTGATCCCAAGGGAAAATGATACATTGCACAATAATTACTGTAATGTGGCCCTCACCAACATTAAGCCAAATGACAAGAAAAATTCTATCAGCATGTGTCATACCTGTCTGTAGATTCCAACAAACTGAGCACTCACATTCAGTGTACATTTGAAGGATATTGCTCCATCCTGAGAATGTGAATGGCTATAATACGCTGCCTTTCCCTAATCAGATAATATGTTGGAATAGTGTGTAATTGTGGCTGTGTCCGCCTTGTATATGTGTTCATTGGAGTGTTTGGGGAAAGTTAGTACCTGCCATCTATACCATCTGTAAGCTTTGAAAGTGGGAGGTGTTTCCAGGCACTATGATAATGGGCACATCAGGCACCTACTCTTATAATATGGCCTATGTGGAAGTAACTGTGTAAGTAATATACCTACATAGGGCATACCGAAAAGGTTTTTTTTTAAATTCAGCATGCAGTACTGTTGTCAGTGGGATATAATATTCTACATTAACTTAGTGTCTGGAGATTTTAGACAGAAGCCCATTTTACTGAGACTTTCTTACAGAAAGTTTTCTGATGTATGGCATTATTGACACAGTGTATAACTGTTCTACGCAATGTAGTGATTAACTGCAAAGGTTTTTATTAATCACATAGAAAATAACTTCTACTGTAGTCTGATTAAAACTACTTGGTAGCTGATGTGTGTCACTTGCCACTGCAATATTGCTACATCCACTACCAGCTACATTGCTTGGTTATAGGTAACTCACAAACACAGCTGATTTTAAGTGACGTATGACTGAAATGTGGCAGATGACAGGTTTTGTAGCATTGAAACAAATTCGTGTCCTAACCTTGCCACAACTATGTGATCTGCAGTATATCTGAGGAAACAGCGATCAACAATCTGCAGCACAATTGAGATCATGATCATTTTGTTCAGAGCTTTTAAGGCTAACCTGTATGACCGAACTGAAGACTGAAATATTTCTTAGTATGTTTCTTTGCACAACCATCTTCTGCAGCAAAGTTTCAGTTTTTGATGAAAGCAGACTAATTTCTCACTGTCATTGGTTACTTGAAACCATATATCCATCAAAAAGCAAAACAGTCAAAAGCAGCAATCAGGATAGAATAATAGCACAGAAGTATGTGCATGCTCCTACCCAACCGCAGCCATATCCAACTCAATTGACCTCATTGGGAAGCTCAAAGATGTCCATTTTCATTGTGATGTAATGGGGTAGCTGCAGGTGGAATGATTGGACCCAGATATCACACGGATGGACCATGCACCTACTGCAATTACTTGCTCTCAGAAGACTATGGTAGAATTTGCTGTACATGATTCGTGCTGATGTCACCATTGATGCGTGTGTTTGATTCAGTCAAGGATGTTTTGGAACTCCAGGGGACCAGATATTGAGGAGTTGTAAAGATAACTTTGATCGGGAGGCTGTAAATGCATTGGCATCCTCCCTGCCACACAGTATGTCAATTAGAAAGGGCTACACGTAAGCTGTGCTGCTGACAATACATATGTAATGTTGGAATAATTTGTGTGTGTCATTCACATTTGTTCATCAGTCTGGAAATTTATGTATGTGTTCCTTCATTTATTGACCTGACATTATCTCTTATATATGTACAGGTGTTGTCCACATGGTTGATGGCCATACCACCTAGCCAGTAAGAAATGTGATGTTGGTGGTAGTTGGTGATCAATTTGGAGTCAAACAAAATGCCATGCTTTATTGCTTTCTGAAATAAATTGATCATTGGTGGTTTTAAGAATTTCTACACAAAGCCTAACGTGTTCTCCAAAACAAAGAAAAATCCACATGGAAAGAGTGATAGGTTTTTATTTTAAAATCATAGATTACTCTTTTTTTTTGTTTCCCTTTATCTTTTGGTGGATATTTTCATGTCAAAAGCTAGAGGATATTATTTCTAATAAATGTAATAATTCGGTGTAAAAGATTGTAGAACAGTATTTTAAAATTACTGCAAGACTTTTAATAATAGAATCTACTAGTGAATAAGGGACCCTAGTCAGCACTGCATGAGACTGGGCGTTATTCAATTTCCTGTGATCATTTTCTTTATAAAAATGTTTCATATTAGGAAAATTCTATCATTCTGGTAGAATTTCATGAGAATTTTAAATCACTTACATTTACTGAATAAGTTATCTGTGATGGCCATACATTTTTATCTTTTGGTTTATAGGCCCGAATTCTGTGGATGGTGAAATATTAATTTGTATTGTGTAAATCAACATTTCACACCTCTTTCCTCCTTCCTCAGTTTCATTCAAAGTGCTGGTGACAGCTGTGACGTTTCATATCAAGAAACATTACATCAAGGAGTAGTCAATGAAAAGCTGGAGAGAGATGCAGAGAAGTCAACAGATTTCAGTGTGTCTCACAACCATACCAAAATACAGACTTCACAAGAAGACAGCTTATGTGGCACAAGATTAAGTTGTAGCATCACGGAAAAGGAATTCCATAAGTTTAACTGTAGTTTCTGCCTACAGAGCTTCCCTTCAAAATACAGACTCATAATGCATGTCTTCATCCACATTGACGGTGTGCAGGCACCTTCATATGTGTGTAAGTCATGTGGTGAGGTATTGCCCACTGATGACTGCTTGAAAGAACATTTGAGAATGACTGAGGGTGACAAAGCATTATCTGCTACCAACAGTAAGAAACTTAAATGCAGTGATGATCATGAAAACAATATCTCCGAGTGTGTAAGAGAAGGAATCATGGAACAGACTGAAAAGCCCCCTTCATACAAGGCACCCAGGAAAACTTTTAAAAAATCCTTTAATGACCCATGTAATACACATACTGTGAAAGAAGCTGAAGAGAAACTTGAAAGACGTAATGACTGTGGAATTTTATGTACAAGTGACCATGTTCATGTCCACACTGTGCTAAGTGCAAAGAGACATCACAAATGTGATGTTCGTGGTAAGATGTTTACTCTGTTACGGAATCTTAAGAAACCAGCTCAATACACTCTGGAGAGAGACTACACGAATGCGAAGTTTGTGGAAAATCGTTTACTGAATGGGGCAGTCTCAAGAAACAAGAATTAATACACACTGGGATGAGACCACACAAATGCGATGTCTGTGGAAAATCATTTACTCGGTCGGGCCATCTCATGACCCACGTCTTAATACATACAGGGGAGAGACCCCACAAATGTGATACTTGTGGTAAATTATTTAATGTATTGAGTAATCTCAAGGCCCACAAATTAATACACAGTGGAACGAGACCCTACAAATGTAGTATGTGTGGAAAATCTTTTACTCATTGGGGCAGTCACAGGACACACGAATTAATACACACTGGACAGAGACCACACAAATGCGATGTCTGTGGAAAATCATTTACTCGGTCGGGCCCTCTGAAGAACCATAAATTAATCCATACAGGGGAGAGACGCCACAAATGTGATACTTGTGGTACATCTTTTAATGTATTGAGTAGTCTCAAGGCCCACAAATTAATACACAGTGGAAAGAGACCCTACAAATGTAGTATGTATGGAAAATCTTTTACTCATTGGGGCAGTCACAGGAGACACGAATTCATACACACCGGACAGAGACCACACAAATGCGATGTCTGTGGAAAATCATTTACTCTGTCAGGCCATCTCAAGACCCATGTATTAATACACACTGGACAGAGACCACATAAATGCGATGTCTGTGGAAAATCATTTACTCAATCAGGCCATCTCAAGACCCACAAATTAATACATACAGGGGAGAGACGACACAAATGTGATACTTGTGGTACATCTTTTAATGTATTGAGTAATCTCAAGGCCCACAAATTAATACACAGTGGAAAGAGACCCTACAAATGTAGTATTTGTGGAAAATCTTTTACTCAGTGGGTCAGTCTCAGGAAACACAAATTAATACACACTACATAGAGACCACTCAAAGCATTGTTGAGGTCTGTAGACCTACACATGTTGATAGAAGACCACACATGTTTTATGAAAATTGTTCGCATGTGCTACAGAGAGGTCACAAAAAATTTGACAAATCCATTTCCACAGCTTCACATTCGAAGAAGTTACATACTAAATACAACATATGAAGCAGACAATTGTGATTTTTTTGTTGCAAATGCTCCATGCTTTAATGATCGGGCTACCCAAAATTTGTGCATTGTGACATACCTTTCACTCGTTTGAGAAGTAGTTCTGTGCAGTTATCAGGACCCCATATTCTTCAAGAGAATGTACCAGTATGCTGCTAATTATTTGAAAGAAACTGCCATTTCAATCTTCATGAAGCTGTATCCACTGCCCAGGTGACAGCAGAAATGTGTTTATTACACATTCATAATGTAGGATATTTATCTCAAGAATGGGGAAAGATACAAAATCTCTTGATAATGCAAACGTATTATTGAGGTAAGCCTCCTTAATAGTAATGTTATTTGTGTGATCAATAATCTGCACACGTGTGAACTTTCTGTGCTAGTTCTCCATTAGGATTTAACTGATGGTGGCAAGTATGCAGAGATAAGGGAAAAATTATAATCATCTGCCTAGTAGCGTTTTGGTTCACCTACAGACTGCAATACAACAGTGCATCTCTATGGTATGGACTCATTAGTTCTTCGTTATTTTTCCAGTTGTAAATTGGACTATAAGTCTACACACATCTCACACCTTTCCCATTAACTGTACGCTATCGGTTTGTTGCTGTCTAGTTGGTGTGCAATAGCATCCCAGATTCGTTTCATCATGCAGTGTGATTCTTACCTTGTAATTTGGACAGTTATCCTGCTGTAAGATGTTGTCACTCTCGAAAATACATCAAGCATCAAGCATTAAGTGATAAGGTTGCAATAATGTTCATGTTGTCCACATCTGTCATGGTGCTTTCAGTTATGACCAGCTGTTTTCTTGCCATCTCATATGAATATCCCCCATAGCATGACACTGCCTCCATCTTCCTGCACCTGTTCTGTGGTGCATGTATGAAACAACTATTCATCTGGATAATGACACATCTGAGCACAACCATTGACCTGGTTTGAAAGAAATGTCATTTATCCCAACATATGACACTTCCTTATAGGTATGCAGTCCAATCTCGATTATCCTATTTGTATTGCTATTGTAACTGACAACATTGTTAGATCAACATGGGAATACAAAGCTGTTACACAACTTGGGGCCTCATGTTCAACAGTGTCTGCTTAATAGCATGAAACTCTAGAGCCTGCTCAAGCATTTTCTCCTGTCTCCACAGATTGCCATCTATCCCACGTTACAGAGCAGCTAGGTTCTGATTTGCGTGTTCTAGATAATGCATGGGCATCCTACAACCTTTGTCAACTTGTGGTTTCACAATCTTTCAACAATGTTCCATAGAGGCTCACGATAGAAGCATCTGCACAGCCAACCACATTCGCTGCTTCTGAGATGCACTTACCCTGGCACCAGGCAAAACCATCTGCTCTTTGGCAAAGTTATTTATGCCATTTTTTCACATACTGTCACTAGAATGATAAGCACTCATTTCTGGTTGTATAGTTTCATTACTAAGTGACAGCCACAATACCGCTGGGTAGCAAACACTCCTCCTACGGAAGTGGGTATAATGATTTGGATAAACAGTGTGTCTTCACAAAAAAGGGTCTTTTGGTAAATTGTGTAGTAATTCAATTTTTCTGCTTTGTTAAATTTTATGTCAATACACTATTGTCAGTTCAAGTGCCGTATTTCTTGTGAAAATTTTTTGTATTACAAAGCTCTGTACATTAATTTTATACATCAAATCTTTTAATTATTTGTCTGTTTTTAAATATCACGTAACTACTGTACAAACATCAGTGGGAAAACTTTCATCATGTAGTGTCAGATTATAATTACGATTGTTTGTAGAAACACAAGGACAGTTGAAAGAGCTCAGTGTCATTTCTAGGTTATGAATTTAATCCAAATGCATAATTTTTATTGTAATAAGTTAATTTATCAAATGTACTTGCTTTCTAATTGCTTTGTTTTAATCTGATTTTAGTTGTCTTTTATCTGCTTTAAACATGATTTCATAGTGTGTATTTTCCATAATTTCTCTGAGTAAATGTGAGGTTTTCAGAAATCTTTACTAATGCTTTGTCTTATACTTCATAATGTTTGTTTTTGGTCAGTTTTTTTCCATTTACTACCAATTTATTATTGGTGTAAGGTAGTTCGTTTATTAAGCTTTGTCATACTTTTAATAACTTGAGACAGTTGTTTTTAAGTGATAGGCATTTTTGAGTTTTACAACACTTTAAGCTGTGTGGCTTTTTACCGAAATGAGAATGTATCAGTCATGATGGTTCTTGCAACATAATAGTGTGCTGCTATCTGGGCTTTAATACTGCAGTGGGTTTTAAATATTTAGGGAATGCTGATCTAGTTGCAGTTTGTGGGCTCCCATTCTTCACACACTTGATAAGATATTTTGGTTGTGACTTGGAAAGAAATTGCATGGATTTTAAATTGTGTCATTCTCCTTATAGTAATGTTGTTACACTACTCTGTCCAGCTACTTAGTTACATATTTCTACTACAGTTCCTGTTCGCACTGTGCTCTTTGTGGATGGTTTACTTTAATCATAACAGATAATATTTTGTTCTCTCAGTAACGCTTGCTGAGACAAAAATCATTACTATTATTATTCAAGTAAGAACAGAGCTCTGAATTCACAAACTTACAATACTGCTACTCTCATGAAGCTTAAATCCTGGCTCGAAACTGTCATATTTTAATAGTCTCATCACTGAAAATAAGCTTGTGTTGATTCTGAAGATTCTGTACAGAAATTAAGTAAAGTAACCCACAGTGATATGTTAAAATCGGATTTCAAATGACAAAGGGAATGAGAGATATTGACAATAGTACTTTATTTTGACAAAGTGCCATTAATTGTTATAATGTGGTATTTATATGATAACTAAAAACTAACTAACTAACTCCGTCTACAGGCCGCAAGCGACCCATCGGGACCATCCGACCGCCGTATCATCCTCAGGTGAGGACGCGGATAGGAGGGGCATGGGGTCAGCACACCGCTCTCCCGGTCGTTATGATGGTTTTCTTTGACCGGAGCCGCTACTATTCGGTCGAGTAGCTCCTCAATTGGCATCACGAGGCTGAGTGCACCCCGAAAAATGGCAACAGCGCATGGCGGCTGGATGGTCACCCATCCAAGTGCCGGCCACACCCGACAGTGCTTAACTTCGGTGATCGCACGGGAACCGGTGTATCCACTGTGGCAAGGCCGTTGCCCATTTATATGATAACACCAAAACAAATGTCATTATTAGTAACTGGTTATTACTGCCATCATCATACGATGCTCCTGAACACTTTGACATTTTGTGCTGAAATATATCTGGTAAATGCCATAAATGCTCTAAGGACTATCTTCACATTATCACCATTAGCACCATCTGCCCCCAGTAGCTGAGTTGTCAGTGCAACAGACTGTCAATCCTAAGGGCCCGTGTTCGATTCCAGGCTGGGTCAGATTTTCTCCGCTCATGGACTGGGTGTTGTGTTGTCCTAATCATCATCATTTCATCCCTATCGACGCGCAAGTCGCTTAAGTGATGGCAAATAGATAGACTTGCACCAGGTGAGCGGTCTACCCGACGGGAGGCGCTCGTCACACGCCGTTATATTACCATTCACTTAAAGCTAATATGGGTGGCATTGGCCAACCAAAAAGTTCTACGGAAAATCATTTGATACGATAATTGTTACCTTCCACTCCTGTCCAAAATGGTTCTTTTCAAAACCTATACCGTTAGACATCTTTCAAGACAAACATTAGTGTTCACTTGAGGCCAAACTGAATCATAAATCAAGAAAGTATTATTCTAAATATTGTTATAAGAAGAATTAGAGTACTATTTGTTTGAAATTACTTGAGTGAATGGAGGTTGTTGGAAGATGATACAGCTTTCATATAACGTTAAAAAAAGCTACTTTTCACTAAAATATAAAATTGTGGAAATAGTTTGCAGATTCATGCTACTTATTTGGATTTGTGTGTGTAAGTATTTGTGCTATTAAAATTTTTTAGTGGTAAAGTTTAATGTGGCTACGTTTAGTAAGGGGAAGTTAACTAGTGTGCCACATGTGACTGCAGGTGTAAGTCTCTCATACATTTATACCCATAAATTTGTACAAGTTGTAGCTATGCAGTTACACATCGATGTAGTTTCATATCTTAGGATACAGTGCATGTCACATGAGATAGATGTATGTAATTCATACATTGTCTCATAAAGAACAGATTTAGATACACCAGTATCCCCCTGTGGAGGTTGCATTAGTTAACTCTATTAAGTTATACTCAGGTTAGTTGATTTTCAACAAATATTTCTATAAAACGTGTTATGGGACATTTCTTAAGTATTTGCATTACTACGAATAATTATGAGTAGACTGATACTTCCACATCAGAAGTATTAGAGCCATTAAGTCAGTGGTCGTTTTTGGGCCAGTGTTGACTATAATACCCATGAATATTGACGGAATACCTCCCTGAAAGCAACAACTCTTGCAAGACGTGCCGCACTCAGCACTCTGATGTTTTGTGTGTTCAAGAAATACACACATACACCCAGCAGAGACGTCCTTCAGTTCCTGGAATAAAACTGGTTGCTGAAACACAACATGCATAGTATGGAAGCGTCATCGTTATAACACCTCACCTTTAAGTCTGTAGTGTTCGTCAGTCAGAGGATAACAATATTGAAATTATTATTGTTAAGTAACAGTAGTCACATCAGCATATAGACCCCCAGCAACAGATTTTTTCTTCACCCCACCTGAACATTTTATTACAGGGAAAGCTTCTATTGTGGTATGTGATTTCAACATTCACAGCCATGTTTGGGGGGTACACTCAAGAGGATCAAAATGGTGAGGCTGTCCTCCTGTGGGCTGAAACTTTCCATCTCTCACTCCTTCACGACGGCAAACTACCTCATTCTTTCTTCAGTGGACGCTGGCTATGATCCATATCTGCTTTTTGTTAGCGAAAGTATTTTTCATACCTGCACTAAATACGTCTGTAAGCCCATCCCGAATACACGTCGACCTATTATGTGTCAAGTTCTCCCACAAGTAAGCCCTCAAGAAATCATTTTCACATGAAGGTACAACTTGAAAACGGCTGATTGGCAGAAATTATCAAAGTTATTACATGAGAAAATTGTAACTATAGCTCCTGTGATAGATCAATATAAAAAATTTTGTTTACGTCGTTAATGCCTCTTCCTGAGCCTCAATTCTAAGGGGATACAGAATGAACTATATCAAGGGTATAACACCTGAAACGACCACTCTTGTTTAAGAGTACTACAGAAAGTTTGAAGAAGATCCTTTTAGTGCAGCCACATCAATTCATGCACAGAATGTCCTCTCTTTAATATCTGAGGCAAACAGAGAAGAATGGATGCAATTAATGGCAGACTGTGACATGAGTAAAAGTAGTCAAAAGGCCTGGAGGCTATTACATCGCCTGAGTAATGATAACACTCAGGTCAACACATATTTTAATATTAAACCAGACCAAATTGCTCAACAATTCCCCATTAATGGCAGATAAACTAAAGCCAGAAATGTAGAGAGGAAACGAAACTTCCTGGCAGATTAAAACTGTGTGCCCGACCGAGACTCGAACTCGGGCACACAGTTTTAATCTGCCAGGGAGTTTCATATCAGCGCACACTCCGCTGCAGAGTGAAAATCTCATTCTGGAAACATCCCCCAGGCTGTGGCTAAGCCATGTCTCCGCAGTATCCTTTCTTTCAGGAGTGCTAGTTCTGCTAGGTTCACAGGAGAGCTTCTGTAAAGTTTGGAAGGTAGGAGACGAGATACTGGCAGAAGTAAAGCTGTGAGGACCGGGCGTGAGTCGTGCTTCGGTAGGTCAGATGGTAGAGCACTTGCCTGCGAAAGGCAAAGGTCCCGAGTTCGAGTCTCGGTCGGGCACACAGTTTTAATCTGCCAGGAAGTTTCATATCAGCGCACACTCCGCTGCAGAGTGAAAATCTCATTCTAGAGAGGAAACAATTATTCAGCAAACAGACCAAGAAGTATCTTATCTCTTTATTTCTCTATTGAATTGAATTCAGCCCTGAATAAATGTAAATAGGGAAAAGCAGCAGGACTGGATGACACTAGAGCTGAACAAATCAAGAATTTGGGTTCTGCTAAAATGCTTTGGTTACTGCAATTTATGGGCAACTGTATTCAAGAGCGCAAGATCCCTAAATTATGACGAAATTCTAGAGTAATTGCCACACCAAAACAAGGAAAGTATAGGAAAGATCCCAAAAATTACACTCCTGGAAATTGAAATAAGAACACCGTGAATTCATTGTCCCAGGAAGGGGAAACTTTATTGACACATTCCTGGGGTCAGATACATCACATGATCACACTGACAGAACCACAGGCACATAGACACAGGCAACAGAGCATGTACAATGTCGGCACTAGTACAGTGTATATCCACCTTTCGCAGCAATGCAGGCTGCTATTCTCCCATGGAGACGATCGTAGAGATGCTGGATGTAGTCCTGTGGAACGGCTTGCCATGCCATTTCCACCTGGCGCCTCAGTTGGACCAGCGTTCGTGCTGGACGTGCAGACCGCGTGAGACGATGCTTCATCCAGTCCCAAACATGCTCAATGGGGGACAGATCCGGAGATCTTGCTGGCCAGGGTAGTTGACTTACACCTTCTAGAGCACGTTGGTTGGCACGGGATACATGCGGACGTGCATTGTCCTGTTGGAACAGCAAGTTCCCTTGCCGGTCTAGGAATGGTAGAACGATGGGTTCGATGACGGTTTGGATGTACCGTGCACTATTGTGTCCCCTCGACGATCACCAGTGGTGTACGGCCAGTGTAGGAGATCGCTCCCCACACCATGATGCCGGGTGTTGGCCCTGTGTGCCTCGGTCGTATGCAGTCCTGATTGTGGCGCTCACCTGCACGGCGCCAAACACGCATACGACCATCATTGGCACCAAGGCAGAAGCGACTCTCATCGCTGAAGACGACACGTCTCCATTCGTCCCTCCATTCACGCCTGTCGCGACAACACTGGAGGCGGGCTGCACGATGTTGAGGCGTGAGCGGAAGACGGCCTATCGGTGTGCGGGACCGTAGCCCAGCTTCGTGGAGACGGTTGCGAATGGTCCTCGCCGATACCCCAGGAGCAACAGTGTCCCTAATTTGCTGGGAAGTGGCGGTGCGGTCCCCTACGGCACTGCGTAGGATCCTACGGTCTTGGCGTGCATCTGTGCGTCGCTGCGGTCCGGTCCCAGGTCGACGGGCACGTGCACCTTCCGCCGACCACTGGCGACAACATCGATGTACTGTGGAGACCTCACGCCCCACGTGTTGAGCAATTCGGCGGTACGTCCACCCGGCCTCCCGCATGCCCACTATACGCCCTCGCTCAAAGTCCGTAAACTGCACATACGGTTCACGTCCACGCTGTCGCGGCATGCTACCAGTGTTAAAGACTGCGATGGAGCTCCGTATGCCACGGCGAACTGGCTGACACTGATGGCGGCGGTGCACAAATGCTGCGCAGCTAGCGCCATTCGACGGCCAACACCGCGGTTCCTGGTGTGTCCGCTGTGCCGTGCGTGTGACCATTGCTTGTACAGCCCTCTCGCAGTGTCCGGAGCAAGTATGGTGGGTCTGACACACCGGTGTCAATGTGTTCTTTTTTCCATTTCCAGGAGTGTATAAACCAATCTCTTTACTCTTGTCAGCACTACAAAATACTGGAGAGGCTCACAGAGAGCGATTAGAAAGGCGGAACCTCTTCTAATACCACAGCAAGCAGCTTTCAGAGAAGGTGAGAGCTGCACATCTCAGATATTAAACTTAACACAACATATCGAAGATGGATATGAGAAATGGCCCATTACAGGTGCTGTATTTATCCGTCTATCCACAGCTTGTGATGCGATCATCCATCGGCTCCTTCTGAATAAAGTTTATGACATAACTAAAGACTTCACATGCATGTGCAATATTACAAACCTTCCCCAGAATTCCAGATTTTTTGTGGAATTTTAGGGTAACAAAAGTAGGTGGAGAACTCAGAAAAATGGGCTGCCACAAGGCAATGTGCTTGCACTGCTAGTATTCAATATCTATACCAACGATCAACCTATCCCTGAAGGAGCTCGAAGCTTTATTTATGCTGATGACTGCACTATCACTACTCAGGCTGACTGTTTTGAGACTGTAGAAGATACGCCATCAAAATCTTTGGAAGAATTCACTCTTTACTATTACGGGAATTACTTGATACCTAATTCTGCCAAGACTCATATCTGCGCTTTCCACCTCAAGAATAAACAGGCAAATAGATCCTAAAATATATCCTGGAGAGGTATCGTACTCGAACATAATCCTACTCCCAAATATCTTGTAGCAACACTGGATCGCGCGTTAACATATAAAAAGCATTGCCTAAACACCAAACAGAAAGTGGCAGCCAGAAATAAAACAGTGCGACAATTGACACGTACGTCATGTGTGCTAATCCATGCACTGTGAGCTCAAGTGCGCCTGCTCTATGTTGTTCCACTGCTGAATATACATGTTCAGTATAGTACAAGTCCAGTCATGCCAGGAACGTAGATGAGGCTCTAAATGAGTCTTGCCAGATTATCATGGGTTGCTTAAGACCTATTTCTGTGGACAAACTCCATTGCCTCGCTGGCAAAGATCCTCCTGAAATGAGACGTCAGGTAGCTGCGAGATATGAGAGAAGTAAGGCGACAACGAAGAACGCCCATCCACTATATGAGGCAGAAATCAAGAAAGAGCTTCTTGTCAACTACTGAGGCTCTCATCGAGAATCCATATGTGGCAAGGATCTCGCGATGGCGGGAGAAATGTCGGTATTTGAGGGAATGGATCGCTCCAAAGGAAAAGCTTCCTCCTGGATATTCGGAGAAGTGGTCAATATGAAGGTCTCTCAATAGATAACGGTCAAACACAACGAGATGCAAGACCAATCTGCTGTCTTCATCACCAACCACCTGCACCATGCAAGACCTTATGAGAGATACACCAAATGCACTTGAAGTGTCCAATTTTTTGTCCTCTTTTGTGTAAAATTATGTCAACACTTATATATATTTTTGATATTTCGGTACTTTTGAAATGACAAATAAATAATGTAATGAAAGTAACAGTAAGAAAAAACTGTATCATTTGTTTTTAATGTCCAGAGAAGATTATTCATATGTTAGTGGAGGAAACATGACAAGATGGCTTTTGGTACAGTGATATTAGCAACGAAATAAACCCAGCGCTGCATCCTTTTTATGGTGTGCCACAATCATAGCATTAACTCTCATCATTTGGCAGGTCCGAAGATGCACAACCTACTTAATAGAAACACAGTTTGATATTCCTTCTGACAACAACAGGGAAAGTAGGGATATGGTGGAAAATATTAGTACTCAGTGTATGAAAATTTAGCTAACACTAAAAGGATGATTGATAGTAGCTGCTAAGAGTTGTGCTTAAACAAAAAGAGAAACGAGTGAAATCCTAGCATGAAACTGTATCAGCATCATTTTTGGGAATATAGGAGCTGCTGCAGTGCAGAACACCAGGCGGATTGTGGGCAAGATAGAGTTATTGGTTGTGTGATTGTTTGAGGGCCAATTGAGAGTCATGAATATAGTCACAGACGTCTGCAGTTATTGCAGTGCTAGTTTATATTGGGCCCTCCAGGAAAGATGAAGTTGCCGGTCTTGATAGCAACAGGGATGGGTTGCCTGCTCTGTGACAGAGATAAAACACAAGTGAGGCTGTTGTAGATGGCACAAACCATGTCTGCTTTAGCACAAGTAAATGAAAAAAGACTCACAAGCATATCAGACTAAATCAACTCCACTGTACTAGCATATGCACCGAGCTATGATTCACACAGAAGGTAGAACTGTAACGAAAAAAGAAAAGACAAAAATTATTAATATCTAGGGATCCTTGTTTGGACTGGCACACCGAGTTGTACATTCTTAACCTTTAACACTTTTGAATAGGCCAGGGTGTAGGTGAAGGGATATTGTTAGGGACATAAAATTACAGGCAGCAGAATTTGTTCAGATCTGAGGTTGGTTTATATTACAGTAACGGAATAAAAAAAACTCTATCCATAAGAAAAGGTTTGCTGGCCATTAGGTGACCCAGGTTAGTTGTTGTCATATTCCATATCTGGCAGAACTTTTGAAGTGACATGCTCAGAAAAAGAAAATACTGGAAGGACTTGGACAATCGTAATGGAAGGAGTTTTCAGAAATACTGTAGTAATAATAACACAAATACAAAGGCTGTGTTGATAATGAGGATAAATGTGGTAAGCAATAATTATTTTAACTGTGCAAATCAAAATTAATTAGAAGTACAAAGTGCCAATACATTTACCATGAGTAGACTGATACTGTGCAAAAATTACAATATGTTTAAAAATGGAAGAATTTTGAAAATTTATTAGCCAGTTGTTAGTCCACAAGAGAATGAAATGAAAGAATATAATACAGTAAAGGGGACAAATTCAGAAACAAATGTGTACAGTGTTTTAGAAACTAGTATTCCATATTTTGAGACGCAGTAGTATATATCATAAGAAAAACTGCATAGGAGACATGGGCTGTAAAGTACTTACTGTACCTTAAGGGGAGATATAATGGAAAATGTAAACATTTATTTAAAAAATCATTACAGCCATGTTTATTAATGTACAAATCTAAAACCTTGCATGTGTAAAAAAAGGAGCTGTGTTTTAACGGAAAAATATTAGAAAATATGCAGGAAAATTATTTTGCCAGAAATTTGAATGGTTGTAATAACGTGAGAAGCCTAAAACATAGAAAATGAGGTTCAAAAATTTTCTGCTCATACTTCTACATGTAATAAGCTTACCTCAGTTTTAAAATCGTCCATAATCATACATCCTCCAGATTTCTCTTCTCTCTTTACATTTCCCTGGCCTATATTTGCAGGTCAGGCATTGATCCATTAGCTTTCTTGACCCAGCTCTCGTAGATGGTGTAAAAAGCTTTTGTTTTAAACACACCAGGATCTATACCAGCTCTATTCATCACTTCAGTTCTGCCATTATTTCCGTTGATGTAACATCAAACTGCATCATAGACACTTACTTTGAGTACAAGTCCACAGAATGTCTCTGAAGTTTATGGTTACATCAGGAGATGAGTTTGGAAGGCAGTAGAGGATCCAATTACCATTTCATGTCCACCACTGATACAGAGTCTTGCCCAATCAGTCTCTCATCCAGCTCCAGTTTCTATCTCAGTGGATTTCAGTTTTTGTGTACTGTGACAAATACATTACTTACATTTCCCATTAGCCTATCCTTTCGATGTACACTTAAATTTTCCCCCAAAACCTCATTGCTATCAATTTCAGGTTTCAAATGGCTTTCAGTATTATGGAGGCTTAATTGCTTTTCACGAGTGCTTTGAATTCTGGCACTTTGTTGCGAATGCTTCAGCAGTTGACTAGGATTTTAATGCTCTCACCTGTGGGAGGCATTTGTTTCGATCTTACACTGATACTACTTCTGGATTTACTGCAACTCTTGTTCCCAGGATTGCATAGTAGATCGCCTAGTCTAAAAAAACTTTTGTTTGCTCCCATATACAATCAGCTACCTGGTCAGCAGCCTCTGATGTGTAGTGCACACGTGACCCATCTAGAGGCACCCTACAGTTCTCAACAAAATGGCGCAAGTCCAGGAAGTAGCAGTCTAGCTTGTCACAACTTTCTCGATATCTCTGGTTCAGTGCTTCCACTCAGTGCAGACCCAATGATCCACAATCAGTTCTGGAGACTATGCTGAAAATTGTCAGGTCTGCTGAAACTGTACACAAGGCTGGTCTTCTCAGCCTTATCTATCAGTTGCTGGAATGATCCCTGTATGACCTCAGAGCCCAGATAACAGGCTTCATTTATTCCAACATGTGCAACTATCTGCAGTTGCTTGCACCTCATTACCTCAATGGCTGTTGGAATAGCCTCTTCAACATGTTGAATGAGGCCTCCAGATATACACACAGGGTGCACCTCATGCCCTTTCCTGTCCCTTGCTGCCATTTCCCTAAGGGGAACCATCATTCCCTGTACAACTGAACCGCCAACAGTTAATACATCTCTGCCTTTTTGCGTTTACCTCCTACTGACACTGGACAAAACAGGTTTCCCAAAAACAGGTGAAGTGAGTCCCACTGGCTTAGTTTCAGTTTCAATTACAGTGAATGACAGCACCTAGAAATTGATATTTAGGGTATCAGTACGGCGCCCTAAGCCTCCATGGTCCCTGTTGACACTGTGGAGGACGCCTGGATCTACCACTGAAACGCCGGAGTAATGAGAGATTCCGTACTCTCTTCAGAGGAGACAGGGTCCACAGGAGAGGACAGTACTTGAGTCACCATTGATACTGGTACCACAGGTACATGACTCTCGGGAACTCTTCACTACACTGATTCGCAGTAGTGAAGGCGATTTCCAGCTGCCTACAAAAGTCAACCAGCTCATCCCATTTTTGAGAATTGTATTCACTCCAGGGCTCAATTTTGGCTGGCGCAATGTATTGCAGGAAAGTGAACAAATAACTTCAAATTAAGCCTGCTGGTTGTCTTAAATGTTCATTGAGCTAAAAAGCTACTAATTCCCGTAAGAATTGAAGCAAATATAGAAAGCGATATTTCTATTAAGACGAGAGTAAAGTTTTTAAGGTTAGTTATAGCTACTTGGAAATTTGAAAATGGAGTTAATTTATGAAAAATGTAAGTAATATGTACGTTCTTTAATGGAAAATTATGTGTCTGATACAGTACCTAAATCACAAACTTTGATTTACAACAAGTTACATTATGCACAGGACAAGCAGCTTCTGAAAATTCTCAAAAATGCGCATTTATTTGCGTCGATATACGGTGAAATTTGGGGTGATCTACTCTTTGGCAGTAACTGTGAATAACAAACATTGATTTTCTACGAAATAAGTTATCCAAAAACACTGGTACTGTTAACTTGCGAAAATATAGTTTTGTAAGCGACTGAAATTTCTCACAAGTAAAGTATTTCTCAAGTAATTACACAGTGCAATTAGAGAAAGATTGTTTTCAAAAGGATAGGCCTACTGTTCTCAAAATTGTTATAAGAGCAAAATTGAGTTTAAGCCTAGAATTAACAATAACAGTAGGCGTTCATTGTGACACTCGCGAATGTTCGAATTTCACAATAGACCAAAATACAAACGGATATTAATACAGTCAATAATAGATTATGCTTAACTGACGTGATCAGTAAAATATGTGAGTCTAGAATTTCAACTCGGCACTTAAGTCTCACACAAAGGAAAATTCCGAAGTCTACTTTTACATATAAACAAACATGCTAACTGTACAGGTTTTTAAGTTAGCTGTTTCTGTGCCAACTTCTACCCTAGCGTGCTACAGAAGAAAACTGCAGCATGTGCTAATCAGTCGAAATATAGAAAAATGTGCAGCACCAACAAACCACATCTTCTGCTTATTCCAGCTAGCTAGGTATCTGGAAGTGCAATATGAGTTAGGAGTTTCAAGACCAGCACAGAGGAGAAAACCTCTGGTGTGTGTGTGTGTGTGTGTGTGTGTGTGTGTGTGTGTGTGTGTGTGTGTGTGTGTGTGTGTGTAATTGCACGTAAATATGGACAAAAATGTATGAAGCAATTTTCATTAATCATTTGAAGTTTGACTTCACTGGTCTGTGTGAGATACCAGTGTAAGATATACTTTTATCTTATGGTAATATAATTCATAATACTCATCTTAACATCTGTAACACAATTGGTTAATTTTTTTTACTATTAAAAACAGTCTTGATCACGATTTATTTATGAAGATGACCGGTTTCGACCACTACTGTGGTCATCTTCAGACCTACGAGTTGTATACAAACCTTTAGAGGGCTACATACATTAAAGAAAATACAGAAAGTTATAAAGCTATAAAACGATGAATTACCATTGAGTAGGAACCTCTTTATGTTGGAGAATCACTACTGGAGAAACCAATGCACGTATTACTACATATAATGGTGGCATCGTTGTACAGCTTTATAACTTTATGTGTTTTCTTTAATGTATGTAGCCCTCTAATTAAAGCTTTGTATACAACTAGTAGGTCTAAAGATGACCACAATAGTGGTGGAAACCGGTCACTTTGATAAATAAATCGTGATCAAGACTGTTTTAATAGTAAATATTTGTAAGACATTGATCACTGCCTCTCCCATAATGTATTCGAAAGTAATTAATTTATTGCCAAGTCAGCTATTGGGAGATGCCAAGAAGTTTAGAGGGTTATGCACTAAAATCAGGAAACTTAATTCCAAAATTTCTTTTAGCAAACAATGCCTAATGAATCATGTGATTCCTAATTATGTAACAATTAGTTTTAATACCAGATCAAACATAGAAAAATTTTTATGACAGAAGATTGCATTCTATGGATTAGATTTGAAATTAAAGATGCATCTAAAGAAAAAGATGCATTAAATCTTGAAATGTACAATTTACATTTAAAAATTAGCAGTCAGTTGTCACCATTAATATTTTCACAGTTACTTAACTTTACAATTGACAAAATTAATGCAGTACGAGAAATTATTCTTAATAAACATAATAAGAAAATTGCAGCCCTTGTTAGTTACCAAAATGTGTGTTCATAAGATGTTTCACCAAATGTACATAACTTTTAACCAAGAGTAAGCACTGTAACTAAAATTACTTTTACTCCTGCAGAGACAACACTTTTAAGCAAAGGCCTAAAATATAATTTAGCTCCAGAATTGAGAAATGCAAATATTAAACTTGTGATTGCTGACGTAAAGGTTGCTCCAAAACATGCACAATTTAGTAGGTCTGAAATATGTGACATTGCACGTAAAACTAAAAATGTCATTACTAATGAAAAAGATAAAAATAAACATAATAATGAATTAAAACTTGTAACACAAATGAACCAGAAGTTAATAACTAATAAAGCTAATGCAATCAGGGCAGATAAAGGGAATACTCTTGTCATTGTTAGTGAAGATGGTTATGTTCTTAAGACTTTACAGTTTTTTGACACTAATGGAATAACTGAGGTTAATAAAGACCCGACTTCAAGATTTCAAACAAATATTAAAAAGCTGATTGATGACAGTGACTCTTTACTTTCACCTAAAGATAAAATAACATTTAAAGTTATGAACCCCACCTTACCTAAGTTGAGATCACAAATCAAATTACACAAACCAAATTTACCAATTCGGCCAATTGTTAATAATACCAACAGTCCCTCTTATAACCTGAACAAAAAGCTTAATCAAATCTAAAAATCCTTTTACATTTATGAAGAAAATTATAGTATTAAAAACAGTTTTGAATTAACAAAATTAATTTATGATGTGGATATTCCAAAAAACGCAAGGTTTGCATCGTTGGACATCACAAATCTTTACACGAATATACCTATTCAAGATAATAATATACTAACTTAACATATCACAAAATCATGAGCCCCAAAGAAATAGTAGAATTCATTGAACTGTTAAGAATTACTCTTGATTTTAAGTATTTTTCATATAAATTAAAATATATATATATATTTTAATTTATATATATATATACAGGAAGATGGACTTGCAATGGGGAATTCACTGGCTAGCAATATAGGAGATATCTTCGTCAATCATGTTGAAATTCAATTTTTCAAAAATAATCCAGAAATACCAAATAAAATTATATACTGCAAAAGATGCGTTGACGATACATTGCTATTATGTAACCGTTCCAAGGAAGAAATTGATGATTTCGCTAACAACTTAAATACTTTACACCCAAAACTTGTATTTACAGTAGAACACGAAAGTAACAATAGTATTAATTTACTGGACCTCACAATTACAAACAAGAATGGAAAACATAATATTTCTATTTATAGAAAATCGACATAACAATAAATGCTACACCATGCCATCCAGTAAGATACAAAATGGCATTTTTTAAAACTCTGATACATAGGATACTGAAATTACCTCTTCAACCTGATGCAATCCAGAAGGAAATTGATACATTAATACAGATAGCAGTTGCTAACAATTATAATTCACATCAGGTTGATGTGATATATCAAAAATTACAAGAAACAAATGATGCTGTTATAAATTTCAAGAAGAGATTTACAAAAATGACACACAAGGGACCTATTTCAGATAAAATAAATAAATAAATTAATTAAGAACACAAGCGTGACAATGGCATTTAAAACTAATAACCCCCTGCAGATGAAACTGAAACACACAATTGGGGACTCAAATTATACCAAAAGTCAGGCGTTTACAAAATAATATGTAATGACTGTGAGAAACAGTATATTGGCCAAACTGGCCGTAACTTTCTGACACGTTTCAAAGAACATACTACAGGTACTGCACGTACCAAATCAATATTTGGTCAACATCTTGACGGATACAATCATTCTGAGGGTTGCATTTCTAACAATTTGAAAATATTACATACTGTGCCAAAAGGACCACTGCTAAATACTTTAGAAGAAATTGAAATCTTTTCACTTCACAAAAGTAATCCATTATCTGTTTTAAACGAACAACTTCAGTTCAAAGACAAACATTTCTTTGAGCTTTTCGATGATCTGCTTTAGACTGTTTACTCTTCTGTCCTTCGTTTTTTAAGATTATTAAGACTTTTGGGAAATATTTTATCTTTACATTGTAATTTTATTTCACCAAACATTATTTTATGACAGACGATCTGCTTTAGAATTTTTGCTTATATGATTTTAGACTGTATATTGCTAATTCACATCCTTTTATTTTTGACACTATGGCTCATAATATTATAATTTTAAATTCTTTCCATTTTCATTATTTTTATTTGTTTATAAGACTGGCATATAACGTAATGAATAGCAATGCCTTTTAAAAATTGTCACATGTAATTTACATACCAACTTCACTGACAATATTTCATATATATGGACAACTACTTCGTATCGTATTTGTGCAACATGTAGTCTACATGTCAGCTAAAGATTATTGCAGCCTACTCATTGAAAATCGTTTTAATAAAGACAGGTTGCTGCTCAATAATACATCGTTTGACGTGACAGTCTTCACCATTCCACTTTCGCAGCAACTTCGTTGGAAAGAAGCTTGCTGCCACACCTTTGCACTGGCATTTGTCCTCACCAAGGCAACCACTAGCTCGCCTATCGACTTTACAACAACTTCAGTGGAAAGAAGCCTGCTACCTCATCTTTGGAACGGCGTCCAACTTCACAATGGCAACCAGTGGTTCCAAATGGTTCACTAAGAGGCCTTGAGAGGGCAACCCATGTACTGCCAAACCGAAGTTCATTTGTCCTACATGTTTAAATATTTTTAACGCTTCTTAATTGACAATAGCTGTTTAGTAAGCTTTGTTTAGTGTGCATTTATTTTTAATTATTGACATTAATCTTTTCATTAAGAAATTTTAAATTGTATTTCGACTTATAACTCATTGGTTAGTAATGACATCATGCCGTCAGAAGGGGGCGGAGCCTCCATTATATATAGTAAGACGTGCACTGGTTTCTCCAATAGTGATTCTCCAACAGAAAGAGTTTCCTACTCAATGGTAATTCATGGTTTTATAACTTTATTTATTTTTTTAAATGTATGTAGCCCTCTAATTAAAAATTTGTATGCAACTTGTAGTTCTGAAGATGACCACAGTAGTGGTCGAAACCGGTCACATTGATAAATAAGTCGTGATCAAGACTGTTTTTTATAGTAAATATTTGTAAGACATTGATCACTGCCTCTCCCGTAATGTATTCAAATGTAAATAATTCGTAAAGATTTTTAAAACTTTCATTATTGTCATCAGTGTCATCATCGTCATAAATCTCTTATGGCAACATAAATTAGTATGAAAGCTTAAAAATATCGTGAAAGTATGTATCAACATAAAACTTTCAGTGCATGTTCCATTCCTCCCAATCCACAATACTCGCTGTTAGAGTGACAAGAAACAGTGCGTAAATTATATATTTTCAAATCTGTCATGCTGCTGATTATCAGGTGTGCAATACTACTTTAGAATTTGCCCACTTACTGTCAAATGCATTAAGCATCAATGCACACTACTGGCCATTAAAATTTCTACACCATGAAGATGACGTGCTACAGACGCGAAATTTAACTGACGGGAAGAAGATGCTGTGATATGCAAATGATTAGCTTTTCAGAGCGTTCGCACGATGTTAGCGCTGGTAGCAAAACCTGCAACGTGCGGACATGAGGAAAGTTTCCAACCGATTTCTCATACACAAACAGCAGTTGACCGGCGCTGTCTGCTGAAACGTTGTTGTGATGCCTCGTGTAAGGAGCAGAAATGCGTACCATCACGTTTCCGACTGTGATAAATATCAGATTGTAGCCTGACTGTTAGCAGAATATGGAATCGGTGGGTTCAGGAGGGTAATACCAAACGCCGTGCTGGATTCCAACGGCCTCGTATCACTAGCAGTTAAGATGACAGGCATCTTATCCACTTGACTGTAACGGATCGTGCAGCCACGTCTCGATCCCTGAGTCAACAGATGGGGACGTTTGCAAAACAACAACCATCTGCACTAACAGTTCGACGACGTTTGCAGCAGCATGGACTATCAGCTCAGAGACCATGGCTGCGGTTACCCCTGACGCTGCATCACAACAGGAGTGCCTTCGATGGTGTACTCAACAATGAACCGGGGTACACGTTTGGCAAAACGTCATTTTTTCGAATGAATCCAGGTTCTGTTTACAGTATCATGATGGTCGCATCTGTGTTTGGCGACATCGTGATGAACGCACATTGGAAGTGTGTATTGGTCATCGCCATACTCACGTATCAACCGGCGTGATGATATGGGGTGCCATTGGTTACACGTCTCGGTCACCTCTTGTTCGCATTGACGGCACTTTGAACAGTGGACGTTACATTTCAGATGTGTTACAACCCATGGCTCTACCGTTCATTCGATCCCTGCGAAACCCTACATTTCAGCAGGATAATGCACGACCGCATGTTGTAGGTCCTGTACGGGCCTTTCTGGATACAGAAAATGTTCGACTGCTGCCCTGGCCAGCACATTCTCCAGATCTCTACCAATTGAAAACGTTTGTTGAATGATGGCAGAGCAGCTGGCTCGTCACAATACGTCAGTCACTACTCTTGATGAACTGTGGTATCGTGTTGAAGCTTAATGGGCAGCCATCCAAGCTCTGTTTGACTCAATGCCCAGGCGTATCAAGGCCATTATTACGGCCAGAGGTGGTTGTTCTGGGTACTGATTTCTCAGGATCTATGCACCCAAATTGCGTGAAAATGAAATCGCATGTCAGTTCTAGTATAATATATTTGTCCAATGAATACCCGTTTATCATCTGCATTTCTTCTTGGTGTAGCAATTTTAATGGCCAGTAGTGTAATTGGGCCATGGCTGGTTCGTCTTATGCCTTGCATTAAACCTTGGTTGCTATTCTGTGCTCAGTGTCGTGCAGTTATCACAATCATGCTGCTATCCTCTCTCTCTGCAAATAGCAGCAGCAGCGTGTATCGATATTTACATCCTTGAAGTATCTTTGGCCTCACGCTTATAGTTTAAGGCTGTGCCATGCGGGCCGTTGGTTGGTCTGTGTGGAGCAGCGAGGAAGTCTCTGTGGCACGTGTCTGGCCGGGCCTGCTGGTGCAGTCCACACGCAGTCAGAATGTGATGGGCAGTTCCCATTGATACAAGGTCCGTGGTTCACCGATCCCAGGCACGAAAGTTGAGTCTTTACTTCATCTACCAGCCAGCCTCACCTGTTCACATTGTGTCTTTGATGTCGTAGTGGACTGTTGGGACATTCCCGCAAGCAACAACTTGTGTTTTCAAGTTGGCGAAATTCTAGCCACCCTCCTGTGTAGTTTAACTTAAATCGATTAATTTCGAATTGAAGTGCACCAGCAGAATCTTCTACCTTGTGGCCGATAACGCCCCTGTTACCTGCCCTGGCTGTTGATGTAAACTCAGGCAGTGTATTTTCCTCGTCGTGTTGTGGCTGTCCAGCATGGCGTGTAGTTTGACAGTTGAAGATGTAATTCGTTGCGGGCGCCGATACCTTCTTCGTGTTCTATTGAACTCCCCATTGTGTGCTGGTCGGGTGGAGCGGAAGTTATCCTTTCGCTTGGTCCATTGACTGCCTGTCAGTTGGGTTGCCGTCGGATTGAGAATTGTTGGGCCGACTGCATGTCTCACGTAAGTTAGCATTAGTGTTTGAGTTCCAGGCCGACCCCTAGAAACTTCTGAGCGCCGTTTGATGTGCTATGTTTTTTTTTTTTTTATTTGTCCTTGGTGTTTGTTTATGTATGGCTTCTAGCCGACTTTAAATTAAAGTTGTTTTGCCCTTAAGGCGTAAGATTGTTTGGGCCTTCAGCCCAATTTAGAGAAAAGTTTTAAGGTAAGGCCAGCTGCCTTTTAAATTCAAATTTCTGTTTTTGAGTCTTAAGTTATTGGCCTTCAGCCGATTTTTTGCTGTTAAGGCATGAGATTGTTTTGACCTTCAGCTTAATTTAGAGAAATGTTTTAAGCTGAGGCCTTCTGCCTTTTAAAATTCAAATTCGTCTTTTTGAGTCTTAAGTGGTTGGTCTTCAGCCAGTTTTAAATTAAAGTTGTTTTGCCCTTGAGGAGTGAGATTGAATGGCGCATTTAGCCGGGAATTAAGTTCTAAAATTAATGTTTTGCTTGCTCTGTTTTTAATGTTTCCTTTACTCTTGTAATGTTTGTAAAGTGAATAAAGTAGTATGTTCGAGTGCAACTGACAGCGACTCGTTTTGGCCCCTCTCCACAAATTAAACTATCTGTCCTGTACTGCGGGCATAGCAAGGGATCTCACTGGTAGCAGAGCATGATTTCGCTTGTGTTTGCTACTCCAGTTGCTGTCAATTTCACTCTTGTTCTGTTTTTGTATTCTGTGGCACCATATTGTTTTGGCTGTTACTTGTTTCAGGTGTTTATCGTAATGGCAGTCAGACAGTGTCTGGGGATACGCGTGCTGAGAAAGGACCACGTTGTTTACGAGTAGGCAATGAGGCGCCAATCGATTGAGCGCAGCCGGCCGCGGTGGTCTAGCGGTTCTAGGCGCTCAGTCCGGAACCGCGGGACAACTACGGTCGCAGGTTCGAATCGTGCCTCGGGCATGGATGTGTATGATGTCCTTCGGTTAGCTAGGTTTAATTAGTTCTAAGTTCTAGGGGACTGATGACCTCTGCAGTTGAGTCCCATAGTGCTCAGAGCCATTTGAACCATTTGATTGAGGGCAGTGTTCCGGAGTTAGTAGCCCGTTTGCGCGCTGCCGTTCTTCATTTGGTTGACGTCACGTCAGCGGTGGTGGGTGAGACAGGAGCAGCAACTGAATTTTTGTTTGAGGCTGTTAGAGGCTTTGAGCAAACTATTTGTGTTTTGGAGGGAACCCAACCTAGTGACAGTTACCTGGATAGGGTGTAGGCACAGTTAATGCATTTAACTAATCAGATAGCGGACTTAGGCACGTTAGCTTCGGAAGATCATCACTGGAAATTAACCGTTGGGTTGGGAACTTTGGTGAGCACATTACAGGTTAAGCTTGCGTGTTTGGAGTTGGATGGGAGGAGGATTGAAGATCGGGATTTGCGCTTTGAAAGGGTGAGAGCCAGCCCGGTGGGGTACTGTTGCATCCTCTCTTACGTTAGATGCTGTATTTGCCAAGTTGCCTAATCCTCTGGCCTATTTTTTCTGAGATATTACTGAATTGATTGTGGAGCGACTTGATGAGGCGGGAAAATTATTATTGTTATTGGTTCGCTTAGAATAACAAATGGCTGCCTTTTGCATTCCGCACCAAGTAATTGTGTCATCGTTGTACCCGTTAGCTAGAGGTGAGTTGCTGAACCTCCTCTGGCGAGCCATGACGAAAGGGTTTTCCCTGCATCAATTAATGGAGCTGGTGATTAGGCAAAGGTTGACCACCGGAATTCGTAAACAGTTGGAGTGTCGTTACATTTGGGAAGTACATGGTGTGACGAGCTGTTACATCAGTATGTCGATAGAGCACAGACAGCCTCTTTGACGTTGTTAATTGATTTACCTGAACCAGAGTTGGTCTCTGTTGTTCTTAGGGGAATGCGCGCGGCGGATTAGTCGCATTTTGTCTTCCACAAGCAGCCTTCAACCTGGGAAGAGCTGCGTGACGTGTTGGTAACAGCATCTGCAATACCACTTGGTAACAATGTACGTCACAAGGTTAAGGCGCAGGTCGTCAGCCCTGATTCCAGAGTATCTACATCCACTGAACCTATCAGAAGGGAACGCTGGCGTTGTTTCAGGTGCGGCAGTATGGCGCATTTGGTGTGCTCTTGTGTTCATCCTCCTGCACCCAGAGCCAATAGATGACGAACTCTGGATCGAGCATTCAGACCTTGGTGTACTCGTGTGGTCGCTCCGTCATCACTGCCCTTGTCCTACGTTTGTTCTCGGATAGGTGGCGAGCCGATTTGTGCTCTTTTGGATTCTGGTAGTTCCGTTTCATTATTGAGCTTTGAGTGGTTTTCGGAATTTGGGCATCTTACGAAACTTCTGTCAGTCCCTTCGCCGGTGCAGAGATGTTGGGTGGCCAGTGGCCAACTGTTGCCTCTACATGATTAGTTCCGTGGGAGTATATCGGTCGGCGATTTTTCCTGGCCTATGTCTTTAGCCTTGGTTAAGGAACCGCCAGTTGATCTAATTTTGAGATGTGATTTCATCAATAAAACTGGGTTGGTCTTGGATTGTTCTGGGCACACCTTTTCCTTTAAGTTTGCTCATGAGGAGAAGTTTGGCCTTTGCGAATGCGCTAAACCTATTGTGCAACGTACTGTTAGCGCATTGGCTGTTGAGGTTGTAGCTAATGAGTTTGATCCGGCCCAAATATTGCCCCATCAGGCTTCTCAGTTACGCAATTTGTTGCACAGTTTTCGCCACGTCCTGAGTGATAACTTGGGTGTTACTAACGTTGTAGATTATCATATCCGTCTGTCCGACAATATTACGGTTTGGCCGTACCTATATCGCCTCTCACCCTCTAAGTTGAAGATACTCAAGGCTGAAATATCTCAGATGCTCCAACAGGGAGTGATTAGGCCTACAACATCTGCTTATGTTTCCCCAATATTCCTTGTGCCTAAAGATCAGGGGTGCGATTTAAGACCTGTGGTTGACTACCGCCATTTAAATGCTAAGGTTGTCGTTAAATCGGTACCCTACCTCATCAGCATAATTCTTTTACTTGGTTTGCCGGCGCTAATTGGTTTACATCCCGTGATTTGAATCAGGTCTATTATCAGATTCCCTTTGCTGAAGCCTGCCTGTGTGGCCGAGCGGTCCTAGGCGCTACAGTCTGGAGCCGCGCGACTGCTACGGTCGCAGGTTCGAATCCTGCCTCGGGCATGGATGTGTGTGATGTCCTTAGGTTAGTTAGGTTTAAGTAGTTCTAAGTTCTAGGGGACTGATGACCTCAGAAGTTAAGTCCCATAGTGCTCAGAGCCATTTGAACCAACCTTGGCTGAAGAATGTAAACATGTTACCGCATTTTGTACTGATTGGAACTTGTTTGAGTTTAACAGATTTCCTTTTGGGCTAGCCACTGGTGCGGCTGTGCTTACTCGTTTGCTTGATAATAACGTTGGCATCTTGAAGTTAGTCTATGTGTATAATTATTTGGATAATGTAGTTATCTATAGACGTTCGTTTCAGGACCATTTGGAACATATACACCAAGTTAAGATTACAGGGAGCCGGACTGACCGTTAAGCCTACTAAGATGACGCTAGCCAATCAGCAGGTTTCTGTACCATAGGGGATCAGTACCATCATATAGTGTCGGGTTACAGTATTCGCATTGACCAAGAGCGAACTAAAGCCTTACGGGCTTTGCCTCCGCCTACTGATAAGTGGGCAATTGCTAAATTCGTAGGCATGGCGAACTACTTTAAGCGTTTCGTTCCCAATTTTTCTCAGTTGGCAGCACCCTTAAATCAGTTACGCCGGAAGGGCGCGCGTTTTGAATGGGGACCCCCCAAGGAGGCTGCCTGTGAGCACATTAAGGCAGCAAGAACCAGTCCTCCGGTTCTTCGAGTACCCGATTTTAATAAATGGTTTGTTATTCAAACTGACGCTTTTAATGCTGGTATTTCAGCCGTTCTCCTCCAGGAGTTTGAGGGGCATGGACAGCCATTAGCCTATGTGTCTCATCGTTTGACTGATGCTGAACTTAAGTACTCTGTCTACGAGTACGAGGCTTTGGTCGTTTTATTTGCATTAGAGAAGTAGCGGTTCTACCTTGAACATCGGGCTTTCCAGTTAGAAACCGACAATTGGGCTTTGAGCTGGGAGTTGGCTAGGCCACGTAAAACTGGCCATATTGCCAGGTGGGCAGTGAGTGTTTCAGCATTTCAGTTTGAAGTTAAACATGTGAGAGGCTCTGAAAATATCCTCACAGATGTCTTCAACTGGATGTTCGCCGAAACTACACCTAGTAAGGGAAACCAGCAGGTGGAGGGGGACAGTCTTAATTGTATGGTTTTGGGTGGAATTCCCCTTTTGTTTGATGATGTTGCTCAGCATCAGGCTCAGGACTCTGTTTGCGCCCCGATTAAGCAACGTGTGTTGGCAGGAGAGATGTCGGATGAGTATGTTGTTAAGAGTGGTATTCACTGTAAGAGGGTGGGCGATGTTAAGGAGTGCAAGATCTGTTTGCTTGTAGCTTTGGTGCTCCTGGTTTTTCGTTATTTTCGTGATTCGTTGGTGGGTGGCCACTTAGGTACTTATAAGATTCTCCAAAAAATCAAAGAGCATTTAACTTGGTCCTCCATGGATTGGGATGTGAGAGAGATGATATCCCAATGACGCTTGTGTAATGTAGCCAAACCCAAGAATGTTCTTCAACTGGGTTTGTTGAGTTCTGAACGAGAGTCCTGTCCGACGCGCAAGCTCTACATTGATTACTTAGGACCTTTACCTAGTACTAAGAAGGGTCATCGATATGTGCTAATTATTATTGATGCTTTCTCCAGATTTATTGGCTCCTTCCTAGCCGTAACGTTACCGCTGCCAACACTGTTTCTCATTTAACTAATTAATGTCTTCAGTGTTTTTGTCCCACCTAAGCAGCATGTTAGCGATAATGCTCCTACTTTTCTTTCGGCTCCTTTCAGGGCCTACTGTTTTCAGAACGTTGTCAAACATATCACGACCACCCTGTTTTATCCCCTGGGGTCCTTTGTGGAGAGAGTTAACCGAAATCTTAAGTCCGCTTTGATTATTTATCATCAGAAAACCCCTAGTTAATGGAAATCCAGTCTTCCTTGGCTTAGTTTTGCCTTTAATACTGCCAGTCATGAAGCTTTGCGAGCTACGACCACCTCCTTGATCCTTTCCTATCCCATTAATTCCCCTCTTTCGAACTTGTGGGGTATCCAAGATCTTATTCAAGCGGATATTAGTCCTCAAGTTATCAAGGAAAACTGGAACCAGGCCAGACGTAATATACTCAGAGCCCATAATAAACAAGCTGAACGTTATAATCATAATTGAGAAACCTTTAAGGGGAGGCCAGTGGATCAAGTCTATGTCTGAAATTTCCTGGGGAGGCAGGCGCTTGGCGGGAATGTTAGCAAATTTACTCCCCATTTTATGGGGCGTTGCACCATCGTACGTATCTTAGGCCTGATAAATCTGTTGATCAAGGATAACTGTTCAGGTAAGCAGTATAGGGTTCACCTTAGCCAAGAAGTTGAGATAGCTCAGGGGTTGAGTTTAAGGGGGGGGAGGTTAAGCCATGGCTGGCTTGTTTTATGCCTTGCATTAGACATTGGTTGCTATTCTGTGTTTAGTGTCCCGCAGTTATCACGATTATGCTTGTTTGTCTCTGTCACGGCAGCAGCAACGTGTATCGATATTCGCACCTTTGTACTATCTTTGGCCTCGCGCTTCTAGTTTCTGGCTGTGCTGTGCGGGTAGTTGGTTGGTTGGCGTGCAGCAGCGAGGAAGTCTCCGAGGCACGTGTCTGGATAGGCCCGCTGCCGGCGTCCACGCCCAGTCAGAGTGTTCCCATTGCTTCAAGGTCCATGGCTCAGCGATCCTCGACAGCAAAGGTGGGTCTTTACTTAATCTACCAGCCAACCCCAACTGGTCACATTGTGATGTTTGAATTTAGTTGTGGGCTACTGGGACATTCCCGCGAGCAACAACGTTTGTTTTCAAGTTGGCGAGATTCTAGCTGCCCTCGTGTGGAGTTTAACTTAAATTGATTATTTTTGAATTGAAGTGCACCAGCGAAATCTTCTGCCTTGTGGCCGTTAACGTTCTGGTATCCTGCCCTGGACATTGACTTAAATTCAGGCAGTGTATTTTCCTCGTGTTGTGGCTGTCCAGCACGGTGTGTAGTCTGACAGTTGAAGGTGCAATTCGTTGTGGGCGCCGATACCTTCTACATGTTCCATTGAGCTCCCCGTTGTGTGCTGGTTGGGTGGAGCGGAAGTTATCCTGTCGCTTGGTCCGTTGACTGTCTGGCAGTTGGGTTGCTGTCGGGTTGAGAAATGTTGGGCCAACTGCCTGTGTCACCTAAGGGAGCATTAGTGTTTGAGTTCCAGGCCAGCCCTTGGAAACTTCTGAGCACCATTGAATGTGCTGCCCTTCTTATTTGTCCTTGTTGTTTGTTTATGTATGGCTTCTAACCGATTTTAAATTAAACGTGTTTTGCCCTTGAGGCGTGAGATTGTTTGGGCCTTCAGCCTAATTTAGAGAAAAGTTTTAAGATAAGGCCGGCTGCCTTTTAAGTTCAAATTCCTGTTTTTGAGTCTTAAGTAATTGGCCTTCAGCCTATTTTAAACTAATGTTGTTTTGCCCTTAAGGCGTGAGACTGTTTGGGCCTTCAGTCTGATTTAAAGAAATTTTAGGATAAGGCCTACTGCCTTTTAAAATTAAAATTCTTCTTTTTGAGTCTTAAGTGGTTGGCCTCCAGCCAGTTTTAAATTAAAGTTGTTTTTCCCTTGAAGAGTGAGATTTAATGTTTCCTTTACTCTTGTAATGTTTGTAAAATGAATAAAGTAGTATGTTCTAGTGCAGCTGACAGCCACTTATTTTGGTCGCTTTCCACAAGTTAAACTATCTGTCCTGGCCTACGGGTATAGCAGGGGATCTAAGTAATATCGAATGAGGTTGAAAAACGTAGAATGATAAATTACAAATAATCTCGTGTGATGGCAGGAAGAGTAAAAATTGAAGAAACATCCCACAGAACTCAAATACTACATGGTCATTAGACACACTGCCATAAAGGTCAACTCACGCATGAAAGAATAGAACAAAGGCATTTGATAATGTTTTTCAAGATGTATGAATGGCATAGAACACTGCAGGAATGTTAAGGTTTCTTGGGAAGAAAGTTTAGACACTGATGCATGGTGGAGGGGAGAGGGGACGACGATGACGATGAAATTGCTGTCGTCATCTGCTAATACCACAAGTTAATCTACATTCACCATGCTTCACCCATGTTACAGTATCGGATTTCATACATCTGCGTCTTCCTAGTTCTTATTTTATTATTATACTTTGTTTTCTTGGCACATTGCTAACTTTCTATGCCAAGTAGGTTTTTTTCATGGGAAATTCGACACAGTGTGCAAGTGTGTGTTTGTGTGTGTGTGTGGTACTGTAAGTAAGAACCAAATTTATATATAAGTTTCTTAACAGTGAAATAGTCAGCACTATTGAAGAAAAAAATCAGCTATTTCTTACATTTTTAGTACATAGAAAGAAAAGAAACAGTGGCTAAGGTGAAAAGACTCTGCATAGTATTTCAGTTTTGTTCGACATGTTTCTACATTTATAATTTCTTTAGCAAATGTTAGTGACGATGTTCAGAAATGTTTAGCCCACACTTTTGCTAGTGATTCAGTTCCCAGTAATTTAACGTGGAATCGCTGTAAGAACATCCTTTATGATTTAGCTTTGGCCATTTATAAGCTTATGTCGGTTCATGGCTCATGTCGGTAGCAGTGGCGTGTGTCTCTTGGAAGCAGAGGAGATTCTCTCTGGTTTCGGGCAGCTAGTGGATATGGCAAAGACTGCCAGTGTTGCTTGCGAGATTAAGGCGGAGCTCACCATTTGCAGCATCGTCAACAGAACCGACTGTGGTCCTTTGGTGCAGAGCTGAGTGGAGGGCCTGAATCAGAGGCTCAGGTGGTTCTGTGACCGTGTAGGCTGCAGATTCCTTGACTTGCGCCATTGGGTGGTGGGTTTCTGGGTTCTGCTTAATAGGTCAGAAATCCACTACACACAGGAATCGGCTACACGTGTAGCGAGGGCTGTGTGGAAGGGTCTGGGCGGCTTTTTAGGTTAGGTCTCAGGGAACCACAGAAACGACGTCTGTCTAAAAGGGGACAGATAAAACACAGTATGTTAGTTGTAGAAACGATCGGTATTGTAGTTGTAAATGGTCGTAGCTGTGTTGGAAAAGAACCAGAGCTCTAAGCCCTTAATAGAAAGCACTGAAGTTATAGGTAAAGAAAGCTGGCTAAAGCCGGAAATAAGTTCAGCCGCAATTTTTCAAACGATCTAACAGGGTTCAGAGAAGATAGATTAAATACAGTTGGTTGTGGAGTATTTATTGCTGTCAGAAGTAGTTTGCCTTGTAGTGAAACTGAAGTAGATAGTTCCTGCGAAATTGTATGGGTAAAGGTTATACTTGACAATCGGACTAAACTATTAAAGGGATCGTTTTACCGATACCCCAACTCAGAAGATACAGCTGCTGAACAGTTCAAAGAAAACATGTCTCATTTCAAATAGGTACTCAACTCATACAGTTATAGTCAGTGGTGACTTCAATCTACCCTCGATATCCTGGAAAAATTATACGTTTAAAGCTGGTGGTAGGCATAAAGCGTCATCCGAAATTGTACTGAATGCTTCCTCAGAAAATTATTATGAGCAATTAGTTCATGAGCCTACTCGATGCGTAAATACTTGCAAAAGCATACTTGACCTCTTAGCAACAAATAATCCTGGACAAATAGTGAGTATCGTGATGAATACGGAGATTAGCGACCACAAGACAGTTGCTGCTAGGCTGTATACCGTAACACCTATAACCATCAAAAAGAAATGCAAAGTACGGGTATATCTATTTAAAAAATCTGATAAAAATGCTATCAACGCCGTTTTAAGAGACAGTCTTCACTTCTTCCTATCTGATCATGTATGTGTAGAAAAGTTGTGGAATGATTTCAGAGAGATAGTTTCAACAGCAATTGAGAGATATATACCACATAAATTAATAAGTGATGGTACTGATCCCCCATGGTACACAAAACAGGTCATATCGCTGCTGCCGAAGCAGCGAAAAAAGCATGCCAAATTGAAAAGAACGCAACATCCCCAAGACTGGCAAAGTTTTACAGAAGTTCGAAATATAGTGTGAACTTCAATGCGAGATGCTTTTAATAATTTCCATAACGAAACTCTGTCTCATAATCTGGCAAAAAACCCAAAGAGATTCTGATCATACATAAAGGACACCAGTGGCAAAACGCAATCAATATCTTCACTACACAATAACAACGGTGAAGTCACTGATGGCAGTGCCAGTAAAGCAGAGTTATTAAACACGTTTTCTGAAACTCCTTCACCAAAGAAGACGAAGTAAATATTCCTGAATTCCAATCAAGAACAACTGCCAAGATGAGAAACAGAGAAGCAGATATCCTCAGTGTCGCAAAGCAGCTTAAATCACTTAATAAAGACAAGGGTCCAGACTGTATACCAGTCAGGTTCCTCTCAGAGTATGCTTGTTGATTCAATAGCTCCATATTTAGCTATTATATACAACCACTCACTCACAGAAAGATCTGTACCTAAAGACTTGAAAATTCCTCAAGTCATACCAATACCCAAAAAGGGGAGTAATCCGTTGAATTACAGGCTCATATCACTAACGTCGATTTGCAGTAGGGTTTTGGAACATATACTGTATCCGAACATTATGAAGTACCTCGAAGAAAACGATATATTGACACATAGTAAGTATGGATTCAGAAAATATCGTTCTTGCAAAACACAAATACCTCTTTATACTCATGAAGTAATGAGTGCTATCGACAGGAGATGTCAGATTTATTCCATATTTTTAGATTTCCAGAAGGCTTTTGACACCGCCCCTCACAAGCGTCTTCTAACCAAACTGTGTGCCTATGGAATATCGCCTCATTTGTGCTACTGGATTCGTGATTTCCTGTCAGAAAGGTCACAGTTCACAGTAACAGATGGAAAGTCATCGAGTAAAACAGAAGTAATATCCGGCACTCCAGAAGGGAGCGTTGCAGGACCTCTATTCTTCCTGATCTATATTAACAAAATAGGAGCAACTCTCTGAATTTATAGAGAATTGCAATAGTGCTTACGAACTAGTAGAACCAAGGTCTAAAAGATTGTTTCTTAAATATATTATAGGTCATATAATGGGTTCTCCCTACAGTAAACTTATCGTTAGAGATCACACTGAAGCATAGTCAGAAGTGAGGGAGATTCTCATGGAGAATTATGCAAACATTAGGAATCAGATTTCTATGCGTGCAAAATCTTTAATAGCCAGCAAACAAGGGATGAACGTGTGGTGCAATGGGGAGCCCGAGTAGATTCTATACAGTTTCATTTCAGAGAAGCCATGAGGAGGGTAATGATGGCAGACATAATTCCAGGCAGTTGCGCATTGATAGGAGAATTAGGGAGAGCTGTTTTTATACAGAGACGATTAGCGAAAGAATAAAGACAATAGTACGAGCACAGGGAGAGGGAATCACTTTGTCAGAATTAATTGATTTAGCATCGACGGAAGAGAGTACAATCCACTCTGAAAAAGAAAAATATCGGCAGGTAGGATATCCAAAGCAAATTAATAAGAAGGGGTGCTATAACTGCGGGAAGGTAGGGCATTTAGCGAGAGAATACAAAAGCAGAGTACAAATACGTAAGTTCAGCCACAACAAGGGGGCTCAATCCAAACCCATGAGAACTAAGCTACCCATAAAGGAAATAGATGTTGACCAATTGCGAGGAAATGGTCCTCTCAGAGAATGTCCTCCACCAATAAGGTGCATGAAGTGTAACATAGTAGGACATTCCCCCCTTGTAATAGAGCGAAACCTGTTATGTCTTTCATATGCCACCATACCGGATACTATGCTATTGAATGTAGTTGTAGTGAGAGCCGTTGGACCAACATACGTCATCTAGAGAATCCGGGAAATGGACCACGAATGTGATGCAGCAATTCCATTATGTTGTGATAGGGATAATACGTACAGCAGACTGCATTAGTAAAAATGATTACTTACAATAGAGAGCAAGATAGGGCTGTTAGTGGACAGCAGAGCGCACGTAAGTGTAATTAAATCTGAGGTGTTAAAGTAGAAAATAGTAGACACCTGAAAGGCAGTGAAGATAAGGAGTATCACAAATGAGGAAATTAGAACCGAAGGACATGTTAGAATAAACCTGCAGACGAAAAGAGGTAAAGGATATTACCACGAATTCCAAGTTGTAAGGACACAAATGTATTTGCCATTCGAAGGGTTACTAAGAAGGGATTTCCTAGAAAAGCACAGGGTAGTGTTATATTATGCACGTAAAAGCTTTAAGTTACGAGATGAATGGTTAGAGTTAAAGGAAGCCATAGAGTACGCACTGTTATCGAAGCCAGCTCGACTAGTAAACAGAGAACGGGACAGTTGCGCGGCAGTTACCAAACACGGACGAATGGGAGCGACACCGTTAGCAGATAAGCAAGGTATGCAAGACGAAGGCCATGAGGACCGGATAGACATGGCAGTATCGAGAGACATAGAGGGAATCTCACAGGTAAAGAGAGAGTGCCATGGGTTGAAAGTGAATGTAAATACGGAAATTAGGAAGGATGAAGAGGAAAGAAGAGAAAACGATAAATAAGGAAGGAAACCCGTAATTTAAAAGCTAAGGTCTATTTCGTGGAAAGTGAATTAGAAGCTGCCAAAAAGCAGATAGAAAAACAGAGAAGGGAAATAGCTCGTCCCAGGAAATCAGTTGAAGGTCAGGTAATTAAAATGAAGACCAGCACCGAGAAGCCGGAAGAACATAGGTTCACAAGAGGCAATCAGTGAAATGTAGCCAGCAGGGACAACCAGTAAAAGATTTTAAGTATGATAAACGTAGCCAGCAGGGGCTCCCATCGCGAAAACTTACGATCGGTTCAAGGGAGGAAAGATTTGTATGAGTAAGGGTATCGAAAGTGAACAGTTCAGAAGTGATAATTCCGAAACAGGGGCGTGACTATCCCTGAGGCAATAGTAACAATGCAAGGAGGGACTGGTATTACTAGTATATTAAATAATCTCAAAGAAAAGGTACAATTTAGACATGCCAGAAGGGTTAGCAGAAGAATTTCCGCCACCAAGTAGTTATAAAATTAGACAATTGTCCATCAGACTGAAGACCGTAAACACGTCAAGGCTCAGCATATAAAGAGAAAACATGCGACCGAAACATTTAAACACCATGGAAGTACAGGCTCTCGAGAGGATATGCGCCACATATAATGATGTATTTCATTTACTTGGGAACGTATTGACTCATACTACAGTAGTTAAACATAGTATACCATTGATACCAGAAGCAAAAGGAATGATAATAAATCAAAGGCCGTATAGAATACCCCAGGCGCCGCAAGAATCGCTACAAAAGGAAGTAGAACGGATGTTAGCTGATGGGATAATATCCCATAGTACTAACCCATGGAATTTCCCCATACTCGTATTGCCAAACAAACTAGATACCAGTGGTCGGCAGAAATGGCGAATAGTAGCGGATTATAGGAAGTTAAACGACATTTCATTAAATATGGTTTATCCCCTTCCCAGGATAGATGAGATATTAGACAGCCTGAGAAAAGTGAAGTATTTTTCCATGCTACATTTAGCGAAAGGATATTATCAAGTGTTGATAGACAAAAAGGGCCGAGGGAAAACAGTTTTTAGTACTCCCATAGGATATTATTAGTACAACAAAAATGGCCATGGGACTAAAAACCGCGCCGTCGACGTTCCAGAGACTAATAAATAAGGTACGCAGTGGAGTACAAGGCAGCAGGGTTTTTATTTACCTGGATGATATTGTGGTAGTGGGTGCAACGTTAGAGGAACATAATTTACACCTGGAAGAAGTATTCGAACATCTAAGACAAGGAAACTTGAAATTACAAGTAGTTAAATGTGAGTTTCTAAGAAAAGAGTTAACTTTTCTGGGCCACGTCCTAACTGCGTCAGGACTACAGCCAGATCCCGCAAAGATAGAAGTCATCAAAAAGTACCTGCCGCCCAAGACAATAAAGCAATTGAAATCATATCTGGCGCTCATTGGATAATACAGGTGCTTTATAAGGAATTTTAGCAAAATGGCCAAACCGCTACATGATTTATTAAAGAAGTGAATTCCGTATGAGTGGGGATCGAGCCAAGAAGAGGCATTCCAGCAGTTGAAGGAAAAACTGGTAAGTCCACCGATATTGCAATACCCGGATTTTGAAAAAGAATTTATAGTAACCAAGGACACCAGCTTTCATGTGCTCAGAGCTTATCTAAGCCAGGGACAAATGGGAAAGGATTTCCCCATAGCATTCATATTGTGAACATGAAATAAGGTGGTACAAAATTATGGTACAGTGGAACGAGAATTACTCGCCGTTGTATGGGCTGTGAAATATTTTAGGCCATATGTATTTGGTGGGACGATTAAAATCGTGACCGACCACAAGACATGTGTGTGATTAGGAAGTATATCAGATCCATCATCGAGATTAATGAAGTTCCGGTTGAAGCTAGAAGAATACAATTACCAAATACTGTACAAAGAAGTTCAAAAATGGTTCAAATGGCTCTGAGCACCATGGGACTTAACTTCTGAGGTCATCAATCCCCTAGAACTTAGAACTACTTGAACCTAACTAACCTAAAGGCATCACACACATCCATGCCCCAGGCAGGGTTCGAACCTGCGACCGTAGCGGTCGCGCAGTTCCAGACTGTAGCGTCTAGAACCACTCGGCCACTTCGGTCGGCCGGTACAAAGAGGGAAAACAAAATAAAGTAGTGGACACATTATCACGGATTAGGAGTATGTGAGAAGGAAAAACAGAGGCAGTGCCGAAGACGGAAGACGAAGCACTGGAAGAAACAGAAATTGCGACCAGGGAGGCGCAAGAGGAACAAAAAGGCATAGAAGAGGCAGAGCAAGAAGCGCCGCCACCGATGGACTCAGAGATTGTATTGAGTCAGGAAGAGAAAATGGATATTTTAAAGCAGATGCACGAGTCACCTATAGGAGGACATGAAGAAATAGGGAGGACATATGAGCGATTAAAAAGTACCGCAGTTGACCTGGAATGGCAAATATCGAAAAATTTATACGTTCTTGCGAGAGTTGCCAGAAGAGTAAGGTAACACAGACGCAGACAAAACAGCCATTGGAGATAACACCAAAGGGAAATATCGAAAGATTTATACGTTCTTGAGAGAGTTGACAGATGTATAAGAGTACACAGACGATGACAAAACAGCCATTGGAGATAACGCCAACGCCAGAGTTTATTTTTGAGAATTGTGCCGTTGACGTAGTAGGTCCTGTGACGCTATCGAATGCAGGAAACAGATACATCCTGATGTTCCAAGATTCTCTGATTAAATTTGTTATAGTAGAACCAATAGAACGGCACGACGCGGATACAGTTGCAAGAAAACTAGTAGAAAGTGTAATTTTGAAATTCGGAATACCAACATCACTGCTAGACGGTATGGGAAATCATTTCTTAAGAGAGACTATGAAGCAGGTGTACAAATTATTAAAGATTGAGAAAATACAGACAACCAGCTTCCATCCACAAATGAATGGGGCCCTGGAGCCCACACATCGTACGCTAACGGAAATGTTAAGAAATTTCATAGCAAAGGATCAGGCCGATTGGAATAATTAGAAACCATTTGCAACTTTCGTATTCAACACGACGCCGCACAGTACAACAGGTTATACGCCTTTTGAATTTTTCTTCCGAGAAAGCGCAATATTCTAGGAATATTACAGAAGAAGCCAGAGAATATAATATAGAATTACAATGATTATGCGACAGAAATAAGGCAAAAGATGCAGATATTACTTCAAGAGGCCTGGGCTAACACGCAGAAACGTAAAGAACAAAGTAAAGAACAATATGATAAGACATAGAATCCGAAAGTGTTTAGAAGGTATGATAGAGTACTTTTATTTGACGAAAGTGTAAGAAAAGGGTTTTCGAGGAAACTAGATAGTCAGTGGAAAGGACCATTCACTGTTATAGATGTAAAGGTGCCAAATGTAGTAATAAGGATAAAAGGACAGAAGTGTGTAAAGGTGCATGCAAACAGACTAAAAGAGTTCTTTTAGTTACAGATGATGGCAGCAAAGATTGGAGAGTAATAATAATCGGAAGCTTCACATTGGCCACTGTCACAGAAAACAAGGAGGTGCAGGTGCAGAGATTCTAGTCAGCACCTGGTATACAGGGTGTTACAAAAAGGTACGGCCAAACGTTTAGGAAGCATTCCTGACACACAAATAAAGAAAAGATGTTATGTGGACATGTGTCCGGAAACGCTTAATTTCCATGTTAGAGCTCATTTTAGTTTCGTTCTTCCACCTACGCTCAATGGAGCACGTTATCATGATTTCATACGGGATACTCTACCTGTGCTGCTAGAACATGTCCCTTTACAAGTACGACACAACATGTGGTTCATGCACGATGGAGCTCCTGCACATTTCAGTCGAAGTGTTCGTACGCTCCTCAATAACAGTTTCGGTGACTGATGGATTGGTAGAGGCGGACCAATTCCATGGCCTCCACGCTCTCCTGACCTCAGCCCTCTTGACTTTCATTTATGGCGGCATTTGAAAGCTCTTGTCTACGCAACCCCGGTACCAAATGTAGAGACTCTCTGAGCTCGTATTGTGGACGGCTGTGATACAATACGCCATTCTCCAGGGCTGCATCAGCGCATCAGGGATTCCATGTGACGGAGGGTGGATGCATGTATCCTCGCTAACGGAGGACATTTTGAACATTTCCTGTAACAAAGTGTTTGGAGTCACGCTGGTACGTTCTGTTGCTGTGTGTTTCCATTCCATGATTAATGTGATTTGAAGAGAAGTAATAAAATGAGCTCTAACATGGAAAGTAAGCGTTTCCGGACACATGTCCACATAACATATTCTCTTTCTTTGTGTGTGAGGAATGTTTCCTGAAAGTTTGGCCGTACCTTTTTGTAACACCCTGTATATAATGATAATCAAGGAACTGTACACCTATACAGCACAACGTGGCGAATAGTAAGTTATTTTAATTTGCAGGCATGGCACGATAAGTCTGAAAGCATAAATCAGGCCTCCACAAGGGCAGTGGCAAATTGCATAAGGGAAATACAGAAGGCGAAACTAAGTACTGTAGAATGTGAGAATGCGAACCAAGCCATCAGCTGGCATAGTGGGAAAATAATGGAAGTGAGGAAATCAATAAATCAGTTAGCCCGACATGAGGAAGGACTTGCGAAACTAGGCATTTTGAATTTAATCGGGGAAGCAAGTAAACTGTTATTCAGTACATTAGATGAGGGAGACGTGTAATTTTTTAAAGCAAAGATAGGTGTTTTGGAAGGACAGCAGCGAGAATTGTTAAGGCTGTCAAAGGAACAAGTAACGATTGTAAGGACATAAATGCGGTAACTAAAAATGAGGAAATCACAGGAAATTGAATACGTAAGTTGAGCAAACATATAGAGCCGTTCGAAAATAGTACGAATTGGAAAATACGGCTAACATTGATTTTAGTAGCAATCACGGAACAGTTAGTTCAGCTAACGACGATGTTTAATGAGTTAGAAACAGAATATGATCTCTTCATATCGGCAGTTGTAAATGCAATGAAAAAATTATTAGAGCCACACTTAATAAATCCTATTCAAGTGGTAAAGTATTTGGGGCTAACTAAGAATGAATTGAGAGATAAAAGGTTTCCGATCGAACTCACCAATGACCATGGGTATCAGTTATTATATGTAGTAGACTTAAATGTATTTTTAGCCAGCAGTACATTAAGTAATGTATTAAATGTACCATTAGAGGATACCAATGAGTACTCTTTATATAAATATGGTCTTTACTTGCAGACTATGATAGTAATAAGAGGTTATTTACATATGTCACCCCAGAGAAAGACTTTCTTATAATTGGTGATGGAAAGAGGCAATACGCACAAATGGCAGGAGACCAACTTGTGTGTGAAACGATAACCATGAAGCACCAAAAATGTAAATATAATTTTGTATTAATTTCGACATATGACCATGAGATGTGTGAAGTCAGAATGCTTCAGTCAGTTAGGACAATACCGAAAGATTGGAAACTAAAATATATTATAATGAACGAAAGTATCTGGACGCAGATATGGAGAAATGAATGATTATTCGTAGTCCCAAAAGAGGAATGGTTGACTATACTATGTAATGACTTGCCACCTTCCGATCTCATAATAAGAGGAACAGGAAAATTAAGTTTTAAGAGCGAATTCAGAGGATATGGTGCTCAGACAATGTTACAATCAGAGGGGATAGTTCTTACCAATATTTGTGTAAAAGATATAGTCCCACCCGTAAGTATAGATATTGATTGTTGTACACTGGAAGATGAGAAACAAATAACGTTACGTGACAAAATGACGACTGTGGCCAGACGCAAAACAGGGATCCAAGTAGCTTTCACACATCACATGATGATGGAAATACACCAAAAAAGTGGTCAGCCTCTCGGCAGGAGATGTAGTATGTTCTAGAAGCTTTCTGTGACGCACGAAAGCAGTATAAATAGGGGGTTAGGAGGACCCTGTAGTCAGCCAAGATCTGCTGAGTATAACGACGCAAGCTCAGTGTCATTATACGGCAGACGTGGGAACTTAGTACGATTCGCAGGCCTCAGGTCCGTAGCATTCAGGGAGATGGATTCCAGATAAAGGGGTTCAACTGATAACATTATTGCGAGGCAGTGCCAGTAGGGCACTTCAGTGGTCAAGCTATAAGAATCTTATGAATTCTGCCCTGAATAAGTAACCACTCCTCGCCGAGTTATCTATCCTTCTCCTTAGCAATAGCTTACTCCTTCTAGAGGTCGGAGTTGCAGAAGCTGCCCGCACCTCCTTCCACTCTTCGAGAAGATCGAATGACGTAAGACCCCTAAGTATAACACGTGTCGATCTAACTACCTCTCGGGACATGACAAATCTTAGTAGCTGTCTAAGATTGCTTGCAGATGATGCTGTCATTTCCCAGCTTGTAAAGTCATCAGATTACCAAAGAGAATTGCAAAATGCTTTAGATATCTGCATGGCGCGAAAAGTGGCAATTGACAGTGAATAAAGAAAAGTGTGAAGTTATTCAGATGGGTACTAAAAGAAATGCACTAAATTTAGATTATGCGATAAGTCACACAAATCTGAATGCTGTAATTTCAACCATATACTTAGGGATTACAATTACAAATAACTTAACTGAAACGATCACATAGGTAATATTGTGGGTAGAGCAAACCAAAGACTGTGATTCATTGGCAAAACACTTAGGAGGGGCAACAGTTCTACTAAAGAGACTGCTTACACCACGCTTCTCCGCCCTATTCTGGAGTATTGCTGTGCAGTGTGGGATCTGCATCAGGTGGGACTGACAGATGACATCAAAAAAGTACAAAGAAGGGAGGCTCGTTTTGTATTATCGCGAAATAGGGGAGGTAGTGCCACAGACGTGATATGTGAACTGGAGTGGCAATCATTAGAACAAAGGCGTTTTTCGTTGCGACAGGATCTTCTCATGAAATTTCGATAACCAATTTTCTTCTCTGATTCCGAAAACATTCTGTTGGCACCCACCTACATAGGGAAAAATAATCATCACGATAAAATAAGAGAAATCAGGGCTCACACAGAAAAATTTAAGTGCTCATTGTTCCCACGAGCCATTCGAGAGTAGAACGGTAAAGAGACAACTTGCAGGTGATTCATTGAACCGTCTGCCAGGCACTTTATTGTGAGTAGCAGAGTAATCACGTAGATGTTGATGTAGAGATCATTGCTACGTTCTTTATTCTGACATTGTATTCAGATATTTTGAATTATGGAGGACGTAACTTCACTTTCGCCATTCAGTACTGTGACAAGCAATGTGATATCATGTTGATGTTCCATCTAGTTTGTAGATGTTACCATTTAACCACTGCATTGCCAGCAACTGTTTTCCATTCTATTGATGTGAAACATTAATCAGTCTAAGCTATCAATTCCTGAAAGACAAATTAAGCTTCTACCAAGGTATTTTCTCACAAGGGGACGTTATTGACTCCTCTGTGCTCTTCCGCTTTCTTTTATTTATAGGACTGAAGCTCAGTCATCAGACATTAGTTTCCTAAAACAGTATGACTCAAACTTGAAATAATCGCTTCTGAAGAAAAGAAGATTTCTAAATGCTGTCAATTGCAAAACATTTGAATTTTATTAAAGTAGCCATTGCTAACTGTGAGTGTAGTGTGGAAGTTCCTTAATTGCAAAGTTTCTGATTCAAATGTCGTTAGCACCAACACTTTCTTTCTTATTTATTTAAATTCTGTGTTTATCGAGAAGTAGAAATGTTGAGTAAGGAATACTGATTTACGATTTCTTTAAAAATAACATTTTTCATTTTTGTTACTAAATACATGAAAATGTCAATATTCACAATAAGTAAGAATCTGGTGTAAAAATGCAAATCGTCAAGTAGGAAATAAAAGACTTCCCTGTTTCTGCAGATTGAGTAGTATTGTTGCTATATATAATATTTTCAACAATAAGGAATTTTGCATGTGTCTCAGCTTTAAATTTACTCGATATTTTACATGTTCTAGCAAGCTACTTTACACTTACCAGATGTTTACACTATGCATTCAATTACCACTTATTTTGTTAATTTATTCTACATTTTGTACTTTACTGCTCTTGAAAAACTTCTACTCTTCAAAAGTATGTATTTCGAGTTTGTTTTAGAATTGTGTCATACTCCTTTTAGAAACTGTTGTCCAGTCTTACAAGTCTACAGAAAATTGTAGAGGGCAGAGTAGTCTGTAAGGCCCCCTTGTTAGCTAAATAGCAGCAGCTTCACATACCATAGTAAACACTCATTATAAAATATAAATCTGACGAATAGTGCACTGAGTGAGGTGGATCAGTTGTTAGCACACTGGACTCAGATCTGGGAGGACAATAGTTAAAACTGGCCTCTGACCATCCTGATCTAAGTTTTCCATGATTTCCCTAAATCACCTTAGACAAGTGCCAGGATGGTCCCTGTGAAAGAGCACAGCTGGCTTTCTTCCCCATCCTTTCCTAATCACATGGGACTGAGGGCCTCATTGTTTGGTCTCATTTCCTAAATCAATCAACTTACCATCAAATAATGCAGCCCTCTAGCAATATTTTTGAATGCACAGGAGACAGCACTTGAAAGGAAATACAAGTGACATACAATACAGCAATTTTTCCTTCCAAAGCTGCTCTTCACCATCATCTGCAACAAACAATGGTACCTACTAGATGGGGATTTCTCCTGCATACCCAGTTCCTAACAGGCTAAACACAAGCACCGTAACACTTATTCTTTTAGGTTTCCAGTGCTCATAGATACAAACAGCTATGACACAGGTAGCAGTCTCTGATGCAAAAGGTCTGGTGGTGGCGAAAGCACATGGAAAACTGTGTGGCAATTGTTAGCTGTGCCATTTACATCACGATGGCATCAGAAGACAATGTGGAGCTGGCTGCAGTGCCATCATGTGCAGTGGCAACTGAATATTAACAAACTCTTAACCTGAAGCTGTATTTGCAGTGGCGCAAATGCGAGCACAAGTGAACAAGCATTTGCAGACAATTAAACAGTGTTTACTACCATTTGTTTATGCATGTTCTAACCACTGTTTATTATATTGATAATAGTGAACTCAAGAAAAAACGCCTTTATATAGCAATCGAAATGTAAAAACGATTATTTTTACAAAAACTAAGGTAATTTTATAGCAGTGGTGATAAAAAATTAAATAGTATTACTACTGTCTTCTTGGCAATAATATCCAGGGGTTCAAATGTTTGATATGATTTTTCAGTAATCAGATCCATATCAAGACTGAAACACCATTTATATGTTGCACTTGCGAATTTATAACAATGATTTTCTTTCATGACATTGATAGATAAGTTTTTAGGGTCACAGATAAAATTTTGCTTATCTCGTAATTCAGTAGTAGAACAATTACACATGACTGACTCATTCCAGATAAGTAACTGGGCATGTAAGGGTTGGTCTCATGTTGCTTATACCAAAGTGTAGGATATGTATGTGTATCAGAACTGCGATTCTGAACAGAACTTAAGATATGCATTAATCTTCTATTTAACTGCTTCATGAACATTTAATCATAATGTCTGGATTTATTTAGTATTATTAACACTTGCTTCAGTTAATTTGAAAGTTGCAAAGTTTTATATTTTCCGCCATTTATTGGTGTTTTCTTAATGTTTTAATAATGGGAATTTACTTTAAGCTACTCTATAAATAATTTATTTGACAAAATGAAGTTTTACATATTATGTTACTTTTGTAGCTTACTAGTGTCACTAATGTCCCCAGTAACAGAGACAAAAGTAACACATACATTGATGCTTTAAAATAAATTTCACAAAACAAAGTGTACGTAATTTTGGGGAAACTAAATGCAGTCATGTTAGGAAAGCCCCGCAGAACATGTACAGTAGTCCCTTTTATTTCATACATTTACAGGGACCTAATAAAAAATGCAATATTCAAAATATAACTTTTGTCCCCTGTTTCCCCTATACAAATTCATGAAATTGTGTCACATATGGACAGTTCAGTAAAAGATGTAAGGATGATCATCAACAAAATACTGCAAATAACAGAGAACACATTAAATAATTTACTATTATAGTTCATTTTAGATTAATACAGATGTGTTAAAAGTGGAAGAGGCAATTCAGACTGCCAGAAAGAGAAACATTTTACAGAAAAGTAAGCTATATACAGCTGCCTGAGGAGTTGCTCTATGGTAAGAAAAGAGAGCTAAAATTAGGTAATAAACTGTCTTGACTAGAAAATAGGTGAATACTAAAATTGGTTCCACAGTAGTCTCAGAAGTTTGCTTCTACATTATTGTATCCAACAGCTAAGTTTCACAAAGGTTTGCCTTGTTCGTTTAAAATACAACAGTACACCTTCCTAATATTATTTCAATTGCAACACCATCCATCTTATTTTATCCATTTTCTAGTTTTACCCTGAGTTTTACATTGTTTTTGTGTCTAATATGTCAGGCAGTTTTGGCAAAACCGTAATCAGACGTAACTTACCTGTAGTCTGCTACAACATTAATTTATTCTACACTTGAGGCATATAGCAATCGTAACTTCCTAATCCCAGTCTCATACCATTATTCCAAATCTATTAACTGACCAGATTCATTTGCTGTAACACCACCAGACTTACAAATAACATATTGCCAAATTGTCTTAGCATTGACAGACGAAATATTTCAAGTGATAGCACATAATCAACTTATACTCTGCCCAAACGTACACTAAGTTGACACAATGAACACCACCATTGTAATCATCTCCATCAAAATGACGGTTGCAAATCATTATTTCAAATCTCGCCACCATATAAACATATACCACATAATATATCCACATAACTTCACAAAATTCTAAGACCCTCAAAACAATACCAAAGTTAGAAAGTTGTTCTGGTCATAGCTTCCATACAACATTCATGATGATGTAGCATTTACACGAAACAACCATATCAACTCTTCTTCAAGATGCTCACATAAGTAGCATTATAACATATAATTTTATAATTTTTCTTTGAACAACTGTGAAAAGTAAGTACTTTTCATAAATTAAGACTTATCTCTTAATTGCCACAGGGATAAGAAACAGAGTTAACACAATTTGCAAAACTGTAGCTCAAAGAGATCCATAATCAGGTTTCCTCATTAATGTGTCAGATGTTACTTCAGTATCCAGGTTTATGGGTGACTACGCCCACAATATTATGCTAAAACAGCAAAAAGTATGAAATCCAGTCTTTCAGCAAATAGTTCAACAGAAAACCAATTTGAAAACAAATGGACAGTAGTTCGCTAACCAAGGTTAATAAGTGTACACATTTTCATCTATTTACTCAAACAGTTTTTCAAAAACATGTAAGGTGCTCTCTACCTGCAAGTTATTAGCAAAAAAACAAAATCATTCTGAAAATGCAAAATTTCTCCAAATCCACTTGCACTTCTTTAAAATAGTGTGAACCTAATATTTCATCAACCCTTTTTCAAATGTGGTAATCATTTCGTCTTTTACATCCTTGACTTCAGAAAAAAATAAAATATAAAGAGACATAAAAATTATTACTTTATACACCAGCATTTTCAATCATATATAATAAGAACATTCCCTTTCCAAAAATATGAGTTTACATCTCTTTAAGCAAACTTTCTTTAAGCAAACTATTCTTAATCTCCAGTAAAGATAATTCCTAGCTAACACAGACTGAAGTAGAAGATTACATTTAAAGCTCAACAGAAGAATAAGAGAAAAGGTGCAGCAGGAAAGGGTGAAAACTTCAGAAGTAATGCTGCTTCGTCTGGGGCCATACACTTACCACACTCATGTCATGGTCACAGTTTCATGACTCTGTGGGAACATAATCATTAATATTCACACATAGCATCACTTGCCGCCACAGCTTCTGTTTAAATCTCTGTTATGACTCCTATAGTGAAAGTTAGTTTTGACACTTACACCTCAAAATCTTTGCAATATATTGCAGAGAAATGAACTTTAACATTCTTTTGACTGTACCCTTTGTAAACTTGCACATAAATGTAATGTAGTCCCTCACAAATTTCTCTGTGACATAGTTTTCAGCATTTTCAAACTATTGTCACAGAAAATACTGCAAAAAGCACTATAATGAGCCAAAACGTTGTTAACATATGAGTCTGCACAAAAATATTTTCGTCTTTTATTCTACAGATATTTTTAAAAAATGTAACGCTGCAAGTTTCTAACATTTGCTTTGGAAAATCTTCTTTGTTAAAGTTCTGCAAATTCCACGTAATATTTTGCTATTTTCGACAAGAAGTTGAAATTGATGAAAATGTGTTTCAGGCATCATACTACAACTCAAAATTTCGTCTTGTTCTACAGATATACTATTGATTACTTCAACTGAATTTTCTCCTCCAAAAATAAAACAGTCCTCACTGCCATTGCTATTAGTGTTCCCAACTCTTGCATTATTGAATCCGATTCTTGATACTCTCATTCAAATTTAACATTTTCTCAAAATAAATTTCAATCTAACTTTCTATTTTCCTGAGTCTTTGATTGATTTCCTACCTATACACTCACAATTTATCACTGTTTTATGCTAACTTCAACTGCAGTTTTCCATTGATTTCTAGTAAGCAAGGTGGCGCATTTCTCAGAACACTGGACACATGTTTGGGAGAGAGTCAGTGCAGATCTGCATGAATTCACCTAGATTTAAGTTTTCTTTGATTTGCCTAAAGCGCTGCAGGCAGATGCTTGCTTGGTTTCTTTGAAAGGGCATGGCCAGTTTCCCTCCTCATCCTTGAAAAATTTTGAATGTGTACTATATTACTAACGACCTCAACGTCGATGGGCATGAAACCCTAGTCTTCCTTCCTTCCATCCTTCATTGCTTTCTTTAAGTTTTGCATCTAAATTTTGAACTATTTGAATGTTCTTTTCTTAAAGTTTTGAATGTAATTGTTCGCCAGCATCTTGCATTAATCTTGCTTCCATCTTTTCCAACTGAACTATTAACGTTCTCATTATTCCTTCTAAATCTTGAGTTTTTATCTCGATTTTGCACATCTGTCGCCATCCCACTGTTACTGAGAGTATCTTTCCACCACAGATTCCGTCATTAGCGTTTCCTTTTATTTCTCATAGATAAAATAACGACAAATAAAGTATTTGATAACACTGAACTGTTTAAGAACTATTGTTGGCAGTATTTATCTCCACGTGCTACAGTTCAGTTCAGCTATTGCTTTCGTCAGTGAGATCTAGTCTCAATTTCTCTAGAAATTTGTATGATCTACGTCCCTCATTATTCTGCATTTGTCATCTGCCGTTCTTTACACATTTTGGACACTGTTTCACTGCTGAAAAACATTTCATTCTATGGTTTTATGTTCTGGTTTAAAGCAGTTTAATAGTATCAGTAAGAGAACATAAAGTAATTGTATTACTAATCTTCCATGAGAGAATGTAATGTAATTGTGGTACTCATCTTCTTCCTGGCAAGAGAGTCTATAGCCTCTAATAGAGCATATCAGTTTTCCTATAGGCAGGTCCAGGTTGTAGATCGAGACTGAAACGTCAATTATGTGGTGCACTTTTATATTTATTTCAACTTTTTTATTTTATGAGTGTCTACAATTACAGAGAAGATATCACCATCTTGTAATTTACTCAAGTTACACCATCATTAACTAATTCAGGTAACTAACTAACTACCAGCATGTCATTATTTCACTATCACAGATCCAAAGACGTTTCTGTAGCAGAGATGTAGAGATGTAACAAAACTGTATGGCACAAAGTGCAGGACACATCCCTCACACATAGAAGAAGAAATTATATTATATGAACATGGGTCTGGAAACTTTGTTTCCATATTACAACTCTTTTTCTCCAACTTCATAATCATGGAATATACACGAGAACATATCATTAGAATCATGGGGAACATGAGCTCTTGGTGATATCTGGTTACATTTTGCATCACCAATGTTTTGTTTTACATATCCCTGTTGCCATGTTACATACGTCATTGCTTATTTACAGGTAACAATTGTTCCAGAGATCAGTACAAACGTTGCAAGCATACTGTCTGCTGGTTAGAGTTAATCACAGACTTGGTTCATGCAGTGGCAGTGTACCCAAATGCCGCATTTGATGTATGGAATGCTGCTTGCGCTCAACATTTGTACTGTGAGGGATTTTCAGGATGAAGGTGCCTCAACAGAAAACGTTTGAAACAATGGGTCGTCACCTTAGGGAACATGGAACATTTAAGCCTGATACTCGCTATGGGTGGGGGGGGGGGGGGAGGCCTAGACAGATGAGGACACTGCTACAGGTGGTGGCTGTCAATTCTTCATGCAGTTGACAACGACGAGTCAGTACAAGACGTATAGCTGCACCACTGAATGTTGGCCACATGACTGTCTGGCGAGTGTTACACGCGGACCAGCTTAATCCACACCATTTACAGTGTGTGCAGACACTATCATCAGCTGATATTCCTGCAAAGGGTATCCTTCTAAAAATCGTTTATTCAACAAATAATCAACCCTAATTTTAGTCAACCGTGCTGTTCACAGATGAGGCGTCGTTTCAACTAGATCAGATTTAAAATTTTTACAGTTGGCATGCATGGGCAAATGTCACTCCTCACGCAACCGTAGAAGCAAGTCATCAACAAAGGTTTTTTTTCAATGTTGGGCCAGCATTGTTGGTGACTGTTTGGGAGGACATCATTTTCTTCCACTCAGGCTCAATAGACAAATTTATCATAATTTTTTAGGGATTGTTCTATCTGATCTGTTAGCAGATGTGCCTTTAGCTGTGTGACAAAACGTATAGTGCATACACGATGGAGCACTTCCTCATTTTAGTGTTAATGTCCGCTGGCTTCTACTTCTACATAACAGACTTGGTGAGAGATGGTTAGGTGGTAAGTAACATGGCTTCCATGCTCTCCAGACCTAAACCAACTGCACTTTTATTTGTGGGGGCTTTTGAATGAAAGCGCTTAGCTCTTGTGAATGGAACCCCAGTACAATATCTTCAAAGACTCCATGCATGTACTATGGAAGGCTGTGAAACCAGACGCTATACTCCAGGGATACAGCAGCGCATTTAAGATACTCTAAAATGGGGGGTTGCTGCATGTTTTAATGCCCATGGAGGACATATTTAACATGCCCTGCGAGAAAGACTAGCGTGCAGTATGCTAGTGTGCCATATTCACATGTGGTTCTGGTGATTAATTAGTTGGAGAAAATTAGTTGTAACATGGAAACAAAGCGTTTCCTGACCTATGTTCCTATAACATAATTTCTTTATATATATGTGAGGAATGTGTCCTACAATTTCTGCCATACGTTATTGTTACACCAAGTACCATATTAAGTATTTACAATGCAAATGGTTACTGTGTTCTTTAATATTGACAGCAAAAATAGGACTGCTGTGTTAATTTGCCGCATTTCAATTATTTCTAACTCACACAAATGATTTGACTTATTTTTATGCAAACAGGATGACCATCTCAGATGTACATATTATTGAATTTATAACATACCAAATGTTCTTATTATATTTAAACAGGATAAATAAAAAGTAACAACTGAAAATTACGCTAATAAACAAAGCTTCCCAGCAAAAACCCAGAATCACTTAAAAATAGGGAAATTGTCATCATTGCATTTAATTTATATCACAGACTATCAACCATGGATCGTTAAACTGTGAAGAAACAGTTACACTGAAGGAAACAGAATCTAACACAAGAGAAGCAGCACAGCATACCAAGCCAAATATCCTGCATTATTGTTGTTTGAGCACTAATAACCTCCACACAAATTTCACGAGACACAGAACCAGTTATAGCCATGACAGAAAACTCTCATATCTGGAGAGGATTATTCTACAGGGCGGGTGTGCTGCTTTTGATGAAGCAAACAACCTTCACTGTAATTATTCCAAAACTTTGTACTTATACTGGTGTGCAAGACTTTTGGACGAAACTCACTTTTGCATTATGCATCACAGTCGAGCAATGTAGCTTGAGGAAAGATGAACCACACAGAGGGAAAACTGCTACAGTTTGGTACAGAAAGTAACTGAAAGCAATACGAATGAGACGAACAGAAATGACACTTTTATTCATGAAGAATAATGACACTGAAGTCACCACGATTAATGGTAGTCCATGAACAACACGAAAGGTAAGACATCATTCTTAATATGGTGATCACCTCAGATGTTGGTAAGGAGCTGCTGGTATCACACACAGTACAGCTTTCTTACTATTGATAAATCAAGGAAACTAAATGATGGTAGGTATAGACGGAATTTTTAGGAGTTTCTATATATACAGCTATGAAAATAGCGATGAGTATGTTAGTATACATCATGTCATGGACAAGTTCACACGTATGTCAGGCACTCAGTGCAAGAGAGTAGGTGTGCATAGACAGAGAATGGGTTTGAACATGATGGAGAATTTCAGTCTCTCTGATGTTAAGTTAAAGAGCTAGAGACATATGTCCAGACCCTTTTGAGACTGATCGATGAATTAGATGCTAGGGTTAAGGAACTAGAGATGTACACCTGCATCATTTTGAGAAAGGAAGTAGATGACTAAGCTGTGAAGGCTGGTGGAATTGAAAAAAAAAACTACATGACTTAACTGTAAAGGCTGAGTGAAATATATATAAGGTGCAGCATGTGAAGCAGCCTGCTTATTATACAGCAAAATGTCAAATAAACATGAGGTCATCACTGAATAGTTTAAGTTGCTAAGGTTAGGATAGTTAAAGCGAAAGCTGACACCATGAGAAATGTTTAAATTAGTTACTGAATCTCTCGATGCACTCTCAGTGAACTTACACAGCAGCGACGATGATGGTATTGCAGCTTTCATTAACCATCACAGAAATGCTAGGATAGACCAAACATTCCATGTCATTGGAGAAAAACGATACATGTTGGGGGTGCAGCCTATACCTTTAAATGAAAAAAAGACAATACAGATATGGGATAGGGAATTTCAAAGAACACCATATACTGAACCTCATTTTCCTAAAACCATCAGAAACAGTAAAATTTTCACCTGAAGATCTGGAGGTGTAATGTCAAATACTACGTGTGACTGATGTACACAGGAAAGCAGGAAACCAATGCAGTGCGAAATACAGAGACATTATAAAACATTTATCATTAGATGGTCGGTATAGCAGTGGTGATGATGTTGACGTTCGGCATGAAAGAGTCAACAATCATTCCCCTCAGTATATATACTTTGATGGTCCCAATGAGATAATAGATTGATCACGACTGCTCATGGTGTCAGTTGCTGTGGACAATACCACTCATTCAAATGAGGTTGTCTCACTAATTTCAGAGCTTAGAGAGATAGGTAATTGAATGAGCATGGAGATGATACTTTGAGAATTGCAAAAACGAGCATGCAAAACATATCATCATAGGCATGTAGTGATTAAAGGTTTGGATGACTTATGGCAGGCTGATCTTGTAGATATGTGGAAATATTCACATGAGAGTAACCGATTCAAATATATTTTAATGGTTATTGATAAGTATCCGAAATTTTCCTGTTCAAACAAAAATGGGGAGAATGTTGCGGAGACATATTAGAGTTTGTTGCAGATGGGGATGAATTGATATCTTGGTAACCTCCAAACCGATGATATTGGAGAGTTTTGCAACAGGTATTTCATGACCATGATGCAGCGGTATGGAAAACATCACTACCCAACATTCACCTATCTGAAGACGAGTATCATGGAAAGCTGAATAGAACAATAAAAGTTCAAATGTGGATGCGTTTTAATCTTCGCAGCTGGCAAAAATGGACAGATATCCTTCCAGAAATAATTTCACAGTATAATCGAAGGAAACATTGCACAATAAAGGTAAGATCAATCAAAGAAACTTCCTGGTAGTTTGAAAAGTATGTGCCAAACCAAGACTCGAGCCCAGAACGCTTGCCTTTTGCTGAAAAATGCTCTGCTGGAAAGTGCTGAGCTACCCAAGCACGACACGCTACCAGTTCTCACACTTTTACTTCTGCCAGTACCTCATCTGCTACCTTCCAAGCATCACAGAAGGCAAACGTTCCAAGTAGGAGCCTCGGTCTGACACACAGTTCTAATGTGCCAGGAAGCTTGATGTCAGCACACACTCCACAACAGAGCGAAAATTTCATTCTGAGACTAATCCATTTTCGTGATAATGAACTCATAGATACGGTGTATTATAGTATTAAAATGCTAGATCAACGTAACCAGAAAATTAGTACAGGTAATTTGGTATGTATCTAAAAACAATTTGAGAAGTCTTACATCCCAGACTGGTCAGGCGAGGTATCACAGTTTACAAAGTGTAGAAAACAAATCCCAGAACCCACATCTGAAAGGATAGCAGTGGCACTGAAATTTCAGGATGCTTTTATGATGAGGAAATGGAGAAGAGATCAGAACCACAAGTGTTCCTCGTAGAGTGTGTCATAAGAAGTCGAGGGAAGAGAGCACCAGTTAAATGGTTTTCCTGCAGCACAAAACAGATGGATTGATGCTGACGATTTGCTATATAGTGGTGTCTAACGGGGTCCTTTGGGCGGACGAGTAAAATGTTATTGCGTCCATTTGCTTTCAGGATGGGATGCGTGGGCGGTAGTTCCGGGTAGTGCAGAATGTGGAACACGGAAAACTTAGTTTTACCATTTATTAATAAAGACGGTGCGACAATGCATTATGCGCGTCTGGTATCCCGTCATCACTGTGTCAAGAGCGATACAGGTTCGCAACTGGACGGTCTCAGACTCCTCTTCGTAGTCGGTGGCTGTGCACACGCCATGGAGGCACTTCAACATTTATTCTGTTTGCAGACACAGTGACGATGGGCACTGACGAGCGGGTTTTCAGGACAACAGTTTCATACACTACACAGGCCGTACACACAAGAGACATCAATAAAAGCACGAAGAACCCAACACTGACAATCAAATATGGTTTAGCATTATTGGAAGATTCAATAGACTTAACTTTAGTTACTACTTCTACGAAATTTAACTCATTGTTATTATTTATTGCACTTTCATGGATATCCGCAATTAAATTATCATTCTCGGGTAAGCTGGACAGAGAATGATATGCATAGGTCAGTAAGTATGATTCATTGTAATAAACAGGTAACATCCTTATTAAAGGGAATTTCGCATCTGCATGAAAGTTGGTTGGTAATACAGAAGGCACTTCAAACAGATCACATGATAAATCACAATGCATAACATTCAGAACTAATCCACTACCAGCTAATTTGAATGTGAAATGTAGTTTAGGTGTGTCAAACATTTTATAGGTAAATGTGATTTCGAGAGTCGAGTTAAACAAATTTATTCTACCTTCAGAATATCTTTTACGGAATGGTTGATGAAGTTGCATTAAGATCCTAGGGCAATGGCCGCGAGGCGGATTGTTCATAAACAAATCTTTCTCACAACTGTACACTCTAGTATCTAAGAATACTGCCGTCTCTGGGCTAATTAGCTTACGACTACGTTGACACTTATGAACATTATGTTCATTCAGGGATACAAAATATCTTCTATCTTTACTGATTAATAAATAATCCTTTAGCTGATACATTGTGTGAATACCTACTTGGCTCTATTTCACAGGGTAAGTATGATTTTTATACGTTTCAAAATTATGCATGGATCTGGCAATCGGTATAAAACAATTACAGTTAACTGATCTCCAATCGTTAAAGAATATGTGGTAGTTAAATTGTAATAAGCATATAAATTGTAGGAACTGACAGGGTAAATCATGGTAGATGATGCATCTAGCTTACGTTCAATCAACAGCAACATTTGTAAAAATTCGTCTGGATGCAATGAAACACTATTCAAGCAATCATTTGAACTACTTTCTTAGGCTATTCTTAAACTGAGAGCATTAAATTTAGCGTTTCATAAACTGTCAGTATTTCTTAACAGTAGGGTGTTTGAATCTAAATGTGCACTCACAGCTTGAAAAATTACATGTAATTCACGGATGGTTGCATTCATTTCACCATGAACTGTGTTAAAATGTGTAATGAACTCTTTCACAATTTGTTCAATAAACAATGTGTGGTTAGTAACGGTCTTTTGCATATTTCTTAACACAATTATTTCATTAGAAAGGTTAGTTGAATTTGTGTTAGACTGCTGCTCTAGAGCTGGTATTTTATCCTTTATGTCCAATAGATCTTGGCTAGTTAAGGTACCAAATACAGTATGAGGAACTCTACCTCCAAAATAAAACCAGGCACGTTTGAACCTAATTAAGCTTTTATGTGGCAAGAGTTTTAACAAACAGTTAATCTCTTGCTCATAGCTAGCGAAAGTGGATTCTACGAGGGCTATTCCGAAAGTAAGGTCCGATCGGTCACGAAATGGAAACGACTATGAAAATCCGATAAAGCTTTGCACAGATGTGTTGGGTAGTGTCTCTAGTATAACCCCAGTTAGCATCACGTCGCTCTTCTCATTTCTGAGCTCGCAGTGAGTGCGTAAAGATGTCTAGAAAATAGTGTCTGCCGCCAAGTACGGGGGCCTGGTGAGAAATTTCCCCTGAAGCTATGCAGCTAACATTACATAACTGTCGTGGTTTCGTCTTCAAGACAATTCTCAGCCGCATTCTGCAGGGGCAATGAAGATGCTCCTGCATCGTTTTCAAATGGAAATGTGAGATTACCCACAATACAGCCCGTAATTGTCTCCCTCTGAGTTTCAGCTCTGGTCACATGAACCGCTGGTTATGAAGACAACATTTCGGCACAAGACAACGAGCCGTAGGCCAGCGTAGAGAATTGGCGGAGAGCACTGGCGGCTGCCTTCTATAGCGAGGGTATGGGAAAGTTGGTACAACGCTACGATACACGTCTAAGTCGGGTCGGCGACTATGGAGATAAGTAGCTGCAAGGTGTATCTAACTGTTGCAAATAAAACATTTTTGATTTTTACCGTGGTTTCCATTTCGCGACCTATCGGACCTTACTTTCGGAATAGCCCTCGTACTTGCATTTTGGCAGTAATCCAGTTGTTATACCAAGAGGTGCCAGTTTCCAAGACTGTATCATTACTCTTAATTGAACGGATCAAATCAATTTGTTTTTTAACACAATCAAATTGTTGGTGAATCTCAGACAAATTATATTTAAGCACAATTGTAGCACTGTGCGTTGAGACGACCATGTCTGATTGTGGTTCAAACAACACACCTGCATTCTATGATACTATGTCTACAGCATTAATGGAACACACTAACATAACAAAGAATTGAATTACAGTAAACATGGGTAATAAGTTCTACACACTAGAATTAAACAATGAATATGAAGAAATATGCGTCTTAGGCGACCTGTGGAACCAATGTTATTTACAGTTGAGCACCTTGCGCAGTACCTGCGATTTTATGTTGCCCAGCACGTTCACATATGCACTCGGCTAAACGCAACACACCTGGCATTCACTCGCACTACTCACGCTTACGGAGGTTATAAGTGTGCCTTGGGCTGGATCGCTGGGTTGGCGGCGCCGACGCCTCGTGTTCGAAGTCTGGACTGTGAACTCGCGGTGCTCGGCTCCTGGATTTTGGAGCAACTGGTCTGCCCCTCGGTCGGTCCTCGTCGTCGTCCTGCGTTGGTACAGGGAATCTACCCAGGTAGGGCTTTACACGGTTGACCTGGACGACAACCGAACGAAAAGGCAGTTGGATCTTTGGGGTGACAGGTGACACCACCTCCAATACTGGGTATGGTCCCTTCCAAAACTCCTTAAACTTTTTGACCTGCGACTTCTTTAGCACTACGTTGCTCAGGTAGACAAAGTCTCCCACTCGATACTGCGGCGCGACTGCTTGGCAGTCATGTTGCTTGGCTTGCTGAAGGAAGAACTGATGATTCCGCTGTTTCACTCCCCTCCATGCGTCCTTCAGTTTGCGAGCTAACTCCCTTACGTGTTCATTGCTGATTCCAGCTGTCGATCGTGCAAAGTCCAAGGGTGAACGCATCTTCCGTCCATACACAATTTCATAGGGACGGAGGCCGGTTGATGAGTGCATTTTAGCGTTGTAGGCATTTACAACATATGGAAGACAGACGTCCCACTTATCGTGTTTGCTGCTTACATAGTGGCTAATCATTTTAATGAGTGTTCTGTATACTCTCTCGACGCGACCTTTGCCTCCAGGTTGTGCTGGTGCGGTTCTCAACTGCGCTATTTGCGTCAGCTTACATTTTTGTTTAAGTAAATCACTCATAAAATTCGTCCCTTGGTCACTGACAACGTTTAATGGAGATCCAAACTTTAGAATCCATTCCTTCACAGAAACTTTAGCTATGGTTTCAGCACTTTGATCAGGTACTGGTACCATCATAAGATATCAGGAGAAATGATTTAATATCGTCAATATGTACTTGTTTCCATCCTTAGTCTTCGGCAGGGGACTGACGACGTCTAACCCAATTCTTTCAAAAGGTTCACTACTCTCCGGCAGTTCTTGTACTGGAGCCTTAGTTCTTCCCGAATTATTCCGTCTATTGCAGGAATCACATTGTGAAACAAACTCAAATACGTCAGCCTTACGACTTGGCCACCAGTACTTTTCAGCTACTTTGATATTCATTGCCTTTTTACCGCAGTGTTCTGATAGTAAGGAATCATGTTGTTCAGTTAGGATTTGCTCTCTCATGCTTCCTGGAATTACTTTGTACAGCAATCCATATATTTCAACGAACCATTGATCGTTTTTCCATATTTCGCATTGTGGATCTTCTTCTTGGGCTGCTTTTAATTCCTCCTCACGCCCTATGGTGACACAAACACGAACCTTACGACTCATCGCATCAGCATTCACATGTTGTTTCCCACGACGATGGATAACTGCGAATTGGTAAGCGCTCAGTTCTAATACCCATCTTGTTAGTCTCGAACTGGAATCCTTTAATCTCAACAGCCATTTAAGTGCGGCATGGTCTGTGATTACAGTGATTTCTCTTCCTGTTAAGAAACATCAGTTCTGTTTGATACCAAAGACCAGAGCACAAAGTTCCCTTTCAGTGGTAGTGTAGTTACATTCCGCCTTATTTAAATGCCGGGAAGCAAATGATACTGGACGTTCTTGTCCACCAAATTTTTCGGACAAAATAGCACCCACTGCAAAATTTGAGGCATCTGTGGAGAGGATGAAGGGCTTACTGAAATCTGGATAGGCCAAAACTGGAGCTGTGGTTCGAGCAGTTTTCAGTTTTTCCATTGCATTTTTTCCTTCTGTCGCCAAATTGAATGTGGCTCCTTTTTTAAGTAAATGTGTCATTTACCTTGCGATATCTGCATAATGGGCTATGAAGCGACGATAGAAATTCGATAAACCCAAAAATGATTGTAGTTCTTTGACTATTTGTGGTTCAGGAAAAGTTTTGACAGCTTCGATTAATTTTGGATCAGGGCGGACACCTTCACTGGTTATAACATGTCCAAGGTACTTCACTTTGTGCGAAGTGACATTTATCTATTGATAAAGAAAAGTTCGCACTTCTGATGCGCTCAAGTACTGCTTGAAGTCTCTCAGTGTGTTGCCTCGTGTTTTCACCAAAAAATATCACATCGTCAAAGTATACAAGAGCTTGTGTTGGGGTGAACACACGTAAAACAGAATCCATTAGGCGTTGGAAGGTAGCTGGGGCGTTGCGTAGTCAAAAGGGCATACAGAGGTATTTGCACACTCCTGTTGCAGTTACAAATGAAGTTTTTGCTTGATCATCTGGATGCACTGTTAATTGGTGATATCCGCTAGTTAGATCACAGACTGAGAATATGCGACATCTGCCCAAATAGTCCAGGGTTTCTACCAAGTTTGGTAATGGGTAAAAGCTCGATAATCAACGCAAAATCGGAGCTGTGGTTCGCCCAAAACAGATTCCTTCTTTACTAGGACCACTGGTGATGATCATGGTGGATCGGCAGGATCTCTTGGTTTACTAATTCTGGCCTCTAGTTGTTCCTTGACCATATCTTCGACCAATTCTGTTTGACCGAATGGAATTCGGTAAGGCTTCTGCGTGATTGGTGCTGCATTTCCAGTGTGTATGCGATGCTGAACTAAGTGAGTAACAGGTAAATTTGAACGTTCTCTGAAAAGATCTGAATAACAAAATAGGTGCTAAAATCTTCTGATCATCAGCTGACAAATGTTCAATCTTCTTCCAAATTTTGTTCTTTAATTCGATTTGATTTTCAGCTCCTTGTTTCAATGTTTCAATATCACTACAAGAATCTGTTTTCGTGACTGCTTCGTTTGGAATTGGCAGTACATCGTCTTTACTTATGCTCGACACTTCAGCAACCTTCGTTCCTCGTGGCAAGACGACATATGTATTGCTCATATTGGGACTCTCGCCACATTCGGCCTCACCATTGTAGCTACGCCTATACTTCGGGCAACATAACAATGCATTGTGTTCAATATTTCACAATTTTCCGACCGTTCGGTCAACAACAGAGCTCCTTTTCTGATCAGCGGCGACTTCAACATGGATTGTCTTTCCTTTTCCCTGAGGAACTAGCTGTGGCTGAGTAATTTGCACTACGACTCGGAGGCCCCCCTGCGGGTTCGGGGGTAAGAGTAGGCCCGCGGTATTCCTGCCTGTCGTAAGAGGCGACTAAAAGGAGTCTCAAACGTTTCGGCCTTCTGTGATGGTCCCCTCTTGGGTTTGACCTCCTTTTTTCCAAATTTCTGTTGTTAGTGCGTGCCATTTGGGGAAGGACGCCTTACGTGGTGTTTTTCTATTGGTCCCTAATGCACCACCATCTTGCATGTTACCTATTGTCGTGTGGGGGGGATTACACCCAACATCTTCTGGGTTGTCTCCTTCTCGTCTTGTGCGCAATCCTCTTCTTAGCGCCCACGACAACTGTGGACCCTTTCAACACCTAAAATCCAGCACGGTAGCCAGTCCGTTGTGGTGGGGTCGTCATGTACCCTCTTGGTGGTAGCCCCCTGACCACGCAGGGATCGCACTACAGATGCCAGAGCTGTTTCCTCCCCATGCATGCCAAGGAGTATGTGCCCATCTTGTCTGGGGCACGGGGACTCCGGGCAATGGGATATGGGCCAGGTACCCATTGCTTTGGCTGGGTGGCGCCCTTGGGGAGAACCCTCGTTCTGAGTAGGTGGCATCTGGGCGGATGTGGCGCAATGAAGCGCAATAAATCACACCAAGCTGGTGGTCGCACGGCCACCAGCGTCTCTAAGCGAGGCAGAGTAGACTTTGATGCTGCGCAATATGACCCTCAGTCGTTCCCCCCTGTTGGCTGCGCCATGGGAGGGACGCCGATCTAGTGCCAAACGGGAGCCTTATGTACCACAATACCTTGTCTGCAGCAGGACTGATGGTGACTCCTTTCTTACGACAAAGCCTCTGTTTTTTGTGGAACACCTGGAGGATAAGTTTGGGGAAGTGGTGGGGTTGTCTAAAATGAGGAATGGGTCCATCCTCCTCAAGACGTCTTCCCCAGCCCAGTCACGAGCGTTGCTCTTGTGTGGTACGCTGGGTGACGTCCCTGTTACCGTCACTCCCCACAGTAGCTTAAATATGGTCCAGGGGATTATTTACCATCATGACCTCTTGTTACAATTCGATGACTAGCTGAGAGCCGACTTGGAACGCCGTGGTGTACATTTTGTCCATCGTGTACATAGAGGGCCCAAGACTAACAGGGTGGCCATCGGTGCCTTTATCTTGGCTTTCGAGGGTGATGTCTTGCCCAAGAAGGTCAAGGTAATGGTATACCGTTGTGACGTCAAGCCATACGTCCCTCCCCCAATGCGGTGCTTCCAGTGCTGGAAGTTTGGGCATATGTCCTCCCGTTGCCCATCCAGCGCTACATGTCGAGATTGCGGACGCCCCTCTCATCCCAATTCTCCATGTGCGCCTCCGCCTGTATGTGTCAACTGTGGGGAGCACCACTCTCCATGCTCGCCGGATTGCCCCGTTCTTCATAAGGAGTGGAAGATAATGGAGTTTAAGACCCTGGACCGGCTTACTTATCGAGAGGCAAAACTGAAATTTGAAAGGTTGTATCCTGCTTCCCTTCGCCCATCTTATGCTGCAGCCACGTTATCGTCGCCCTTGCGAGCGACGGTTGTCGCCTCCTCTGTGCCGCCTTCAGTGGGCCCTTGGGGCCGTGCATCTCCGTCTGCCCCCCTCGTGTCTGGGGGCAAGCCTTCCTCTGTTGCCCCCTTAGCGGTTTGGGGCAAAACCTCTTCTGTCGCTCCCCCCACGCTTACTTCGGGGGTGACATCTCCTCCAAAACCGGGGTGCTCGATCCCTCCCCTCCTTCTCGACCGGCGTTGCCTCTGCCGGTTCCTCTCTCGCGGAAGGGCTCCCTCGGGACTCTCCCTTCCTCCGTTTCTTCTCCTACCCAGCCGGATGTCAGCCAGTGGCTAAAAGTTCCGCCACCTGCTGGTCGTAAGGCTTCTGCGTCGTCGTCAGCCTCCGATGCTCCTTCAGAGAAGCTCTCCCAGCCCTCTCACCCTAAGGGCCGACGCGAGAAGAAGGAACGGACTGTGTCCAAGAAGAAGGACGTTCCGGCGGTTTCAGTACCGCCTGCTGTACATAGTCCTGGCTCCAGGGATGAGGTGGAGATCCTCGCCTCTGCCGCGGATCTCGCCCTCACGGAACCCTTGGGGGCCTTTCCTATGGACACAGCTGACTCTCCCCCAGTGGCGGCAGTTGGCTCTGAGGCGCCGTCTGCCTCTTAGTCGCATTCACGCCCTCCCAGTCCCTTCCTGCTTCCACTCTCCTGTGGAACTGCGGCGGTTATTTCCGCCACCTGCCTGAGCTCCGGATGCTTCTGAGTGTTTCCCCTGTTCTCTGCATTGCTCTGCAGGAAACTTGGTTTCCTGCAATGCGGGCCCCCGCCCTTCGCGGTTATGGGGGATACTATAAGAACCGTGCTGCCTGTCACCGAGCGTCAGGTGGGGTTTGCCTCTTTGGTCACCACTCTGTCTGTAGCTCGCCAGTACCCCTTCAGACGCCTTTAGAGGCAGTCGCTGCCAGGGTTGAGCTCTTGCTGGCTATTACTGTTTGCTCTGTTTACATTCCTCCGGATGGGGAGCTTCCCCACCATGTCTTGGCTGCGCTGCTGGCACAACTCCCGCCACCATTGCTGCTTCTGGGCGATTTAAATGCCCACAACCCTCTATGGGGTGGGACTGACTCCGATGACCGCGGTCGGGCCGTGGAGCATTTGTTGGCTCAGCTCGACCTTAGCCTCTTGAACACCGGTGCTCCCACGCATTTCAGTGTGGCCCATGGCTCGTTCTCGGCCATCGATCTCTCTCTTTGCAGCCCCGGACTTGTCCCATCCCTCCACTGGAGGGTGCATCATGACCTGTGTGGTAGTGACCATTTTCCCATCTATTTGTCACTGCCCCAGTGTCTTCTGGGCGCCTGCCCCACTGGGCTCTCCACAGGGCTGACTGGCCGGCTTTTACTTCCGCTGCAACCATCGAGTCTCCCCCACAGGGTGACATTGATGAGGTGGTCCGTTTCTTAACCATGTCCATTATTTCGGCGGCCGAGGCTGCCATCCCCTGCTCTTCTGGACTCCCTCCGAAGAAGGCTGTACCCTGGTGGTCGCCGGAGATTGCTGAGGCTATTCGCGACCGTAGGCGGGCTCTCCAGCGTCATAGGCGGCACCCGTCTCTGGAGACCCTCATCGCCTTTAAGAGGCTCCGTGCCTTGGCCCGTCGTCTTATTGCACGGCGTAAGCAGGAGTGCTGGGAGAGGTACGTCTCATCCCTGGGCTCCCGTGTCTCCCCCTCGCTCGTGTGGTCCCGGATCCGGCGGTTTTATGGATACCAGACCCCTATGGGTGTCCCTGGGATCTCCCTGGACGGCGCTGTCTGCACGGACGCTGCTGCCATTGCTGAACACCTTGCTGCGCACTTTGCTAAGAGCTCTGTGACTGCAACTTATCCCCCCGCCTTTCGCTCTCTCAAGGAGCAGGCCGAGCAGACGCCATTATCATTCCACACGCGTCCTGAAAAATACAATGCTCCTTTCAGCGAGAGGGAATTCGTCGCTGCCATCGCCGATTGCCCTGATACAGACTGCATCCACGCACAGATGCTGAAGCATCTCTCCAGGGACTGCCAGCGACACATCCTCACCATCTTTAACCACGTTTGGAGTGAGGGCGTGTCCCCGTCGCAATGGCGAGAGGGTGTTATTGTCCCCATCTTGAAGCCTGGTGCGGATCCACTGGCGGTGGACAGCTATCGTCCCATTACCCTCACCAACGTTTTGTGCAAATTGCTTGAACGTATGGTGGAGCGGCGTTTGTGTTGGGTCTTTGAGTCGCGCGGTCTCCTCGCTCCATCCCAGGGTGGCTTCCGTCGGGGCCGGTCTGCAGCGGACAATTTGGTGTGGCTGGAATCTGCTATCCCTATGGGCTTTGCCCGACGTCAGCATCTCGTTGCTGTATTTTTTGATCTGCAGAAGGTGTATGACACCACATGGAGGCATCACATCCTTGCTACGTTGCATGAGTGGGGTCTTCGTGGTCAGCTCCCGGCTTTTCTTCAAACCTTTTTATTGCGCCTCTCTTTCCGGGTGCAAGTCGGTACCGCCTCTAGTTCATCTTATATACAGGAAAATGGGGTCCCGCAGGGCTCGGTGTTGAGCGTCTCCTTATTTCTAGTGGCCATTAATGGTCTGGCTGCAGCCGTGGGGTCGTCAGTGTCTCCTTCTTTGTATGCCGACGACTTCTGCATCTCATTTGGCTCCACGACTATGGGAGTCGCTGAACGCAGGCTGCAAGTAGCCGTTCGCAAGGCAGCATCATGGGCTCTGACTCATGGTTTTCAGTTCTCTGCAGCCAAGACTCGCGTTAAGCACTCCTGCAGGCGTCGGACGGTCCACCCTCATCCTGAACTTTACCTCGACGGGCACCTGCTTGAAGTGGTGGACACTTGCCGCTTCTTAGGACTCGTGTTTGATGCCCGGCTCACATGGGTTCCTCATATTACTCAGTTCAAGCAAAAGTGCTGGCGGCACCTCAACGCCCTCCGCTGCCTCAGCCACACATCTTGGGGTGCGGATCACTGCACGCTGTTGCGATTGTACAGAGCCCTTGTGCAGTCCAGGCTTGATTATGGGAGCCTGGCCTATGGGTCTGCATCACCCTCAGTGTTGAAGTTGTTAGACCCCATACACCACTGTGGGGTTTGGCTTGCAACTGGCGCTTTTCGTACGAGCCCCGTGAATAGTCTACTGGTGGAGGCCGGGGTTCCCCCGCTGCGGATTCGCCGCCATAGACTGCTCGCCGACTATGCTGTCCACGTGCATTGCTCGCCGCTCATTCCCTCTTCTGCCTCCCTTCCGGGTCCATGCACCTACGCCTCCCTGGTGTTTGCCCCGGCCGTCCGTCCGTCTGGACTTGGCACAGGGACCCAAGGACTCAGTTCCGCCTGTGGCCCACCGTCGCCGTTTTCTTGAGCTCCTCGCCTCATTTCCGGGCTGTGAGACTGTCTACACTGATGGTTCCCTGGTTGATGGTCGCACTGCCTACGCTTTTGCTCACGCTGCCCATGTTGAACAGCGCTCCTTGCCAGCTGGCTGCAGTATTTTTACTGCAGAGCTGGTGGCCATATTGCGCGCTCATATGCATTCCTGCTCAGGTACGTCCATCGTCATCTGCAGTGACTCCCTGAGCAGCCTCCAGGCCATCGACCGCTGCTATCCCTCTTCTCCTCTAGTGTCCTCTATTCGGGAGTCTGTTCCCACCATTACCTGCTCTGGAAGTTCGGTGGTCTTTGTTTGGACGCCAGGTCACGTTGGCATCCCGGGGAACGAACGTGTCGACAGGCTGGCCAAAGGGGCGATCGACGCCCCAGCTTTGGAGACCGGCCTCCCAGCTCGAGATCAGCAGTTGGTGTTGCGCCGTAAGGTGCTTGGGATGTGGGCTCCTGAGTGGCGTGGCCTGACATCCCCGAATAAACTGCGGGCTGTTAAGGCGACGACCGATGTGTGGCACTCCTCCCTGCGTGCTTCTCGCAGGGACTCTGTAATCCTGTGTCGGCTGTGCATCGGCCATACCTACCTGACGTACGGCCATCTTTTGCGTCAGGAGGATCCCTCCCTGTGTCGGTGTGGGTCCCGGCTGACGGTCGCCCACATTTTATTGGAGTGTCCCCGACTGCGCACCCTCCGGCACTCTTTTAATCTCCCGGGCACTTTGCCTTTGGTTTTATGCGACGATGCCTCCATGGCTGATGACGTTTTAAATTTTATCCATGGTAGTCCTTTTTATGGTTCTATTTAGGGAGGTCCTGCACCTTTCCCTTTCTGTGTCTCTTGTCCTCATGTCTCTCATATTTGGTTGCAGCTTTTAGTGTGTCGTCGGATGGTTGACTCTTTCCCTTTTTTTTGTTCTCGTGGTCAGTCAACCAGTTTCCGGCCATCTTCCTTTCTTCTGTTTCTTTCTGTCTGGTGTTCGTCTGTACACCTCTTGTCTGTCGTGTTCGTTGCTGCTTTTGTGTTCTTTTAGTGCCTGGGGGGGTGTCTTCTCCCCCCTTGGGTTTTTACGTGCTCCGCAAATTTTTGGCTCGCCTGTTTTTTGGAGTGGGGGAGTGATGACCTTCGCTGTTTAGTCCCCCTTAAACATCCCAACAACCACCACCACCGACTCGGAGGGTTCCAACTGATGCGTCGGTCGGGGTGATCGGTCAGAATTTCGACTCCTTGGAGTGCGACATGAAGAATGATTTTCCAGGTTGTAATTGTTACGACCTAGTCTGATCCTTCCTTCTGCGACAAATATCTCTGCACCTTAGCGGATAAGAAATCAAATCCAAGTACACCATCGTAGCGCGTTTCATTATTACAAACCCCTTGCACCGTTGCTGTGTATTTGTCCCGGCCAAGGCACAATTGTACGTCAACTTCTCCATAGTTACGTAGTTTCCCACCGTTCAGCCCCCACACTAAACATTGGCGGTCTCAGCCTGTCCCTTGCGTCTATAGAACACCACATTAATGAGGTCTGTGCTCCCGTGTTGATCAATAATGTAATATTTTCCCCGCGATAAACAGCACCTATCACGAAGTCATTATCGAACTGATTTTCAGCTGCACTAATAGGAATCACTACCTCGGGCAAGGGGCGGACGCTGTGGTGGCACGTACGTCCGCGCACTCGTTTAAAGTTCTGCCGAGTTGTCTGCTGCTCACATTTGGTTTCTTTTTCTTGCGACAGTTCCTCGCTAAGCGACCCTGTATCCCACAGTTGTAGGAGGTCCTGTTCTCCTTACAGTCCTTGCGCTCGTGACCGGGCCTATTGCATCGGTAACGTTCCACATTTGAGTTGAACACGCGACGTTCTTCTTTTCGCATGTCATTTGGGCGTCTCAATGCTTCGACAAAACCAACAGCTGCCTCTACTGCTTCTTGAAATGTTTTACAGCGTGCGAGTCTGACTGCTTTGTTTACTTCTTCCCCATACAACCCATGACTGAATGTGTCAAGTGCTCTCTGATCGGCTTCGAAAAGTTTGAATCCGGTTCTCATTTTCGTCACCTACAAGCTCGTAAGTCTGAGCATTTATGTTTCGGATTCTATCAGCGAATTGCTCGATAGATGCATGCGCAAACTATGAATTTGCTCACGGTACAATCTGATTGCATTTTTGCGTTTGAACCTCTGAACCACTACCGTTTTAAAATGATTGTAAACTTCTGTTTTCACGGAAATCGGCTGAGCACTAATGAAATCCTGTGCGGCTCCTTGGATTCTCAATTTAGCAACTGCTGTCTTATCTGAATCAGTCCACGAACCCAACAGAGCTGCGCCTTTGGGTTTCCGAAAAAATACTTTCACATTTTCCTCAGGTTTTCCACTGGACACTGGTACAGATGGCAGCAGTGAAAAATTCTTTATTGGAACAGAAGTGCCGTCATGTGACAAATCAACCGGGAGGCTACGCTCGCTTTTATCTGCTTTTAATTGTTGAATCTCTCTTCGTAGTTCTTCTATAACGGTTTGGAGATCGACCCTGTTACTTGCGTTTGCGTCTACCATTTTGAATGCAGAGTATACCGGTCACTCAATACAGAAAAATTTAAAATCCATCACTGCCTTTCCCTTTAAGCCAAATTGAGGAGTCTAACCTGAATTCCAGCGCTGGATGTCCCCGTGTTGTCGGACGATGTCCTTGGCTGCTGCTGCTTGCTGTGTTGTCGTGAAGATGCTCCGATGTTAAGTTTACACATCGCTGCACTTTTCAGGACTGCAGGTTTTCCGAAAATAATCCCACACCTGGCACCACTTTTCTAACGGTGTCTTTTGGACTGCCGCGTAAAATGTTATTGCATCCATTTGCTGTTAGGGTGGGATGCGTGGGCGGTAGTTCCGGGTAGTGCAGAATGTGGAGCACGGTAAACTTAAATTTACCATTTATTAATAAAGACGGTGCGACAATGCATTACGGTCGTCTGGTGACCCGTCATCACTGTGTCGAGAGCGATACAGGTTCGCAACTGGCCGCTCCCAGACTGACTGTTCTTCGCAGCCGGTGGCTGTGCACACGCCACGGCGCGAAACTCAGATTGCATTTCCCGTCAGCATTCCGCGAGATAAGCGCACAGCGCGGCGACTCTGGCGCTGTCCGCTACGGCCGTACAATTCTGCCGTTACAGAAATATCTTTGAAAAAAGAAATCATCAAATGTGCCTAAGTTATTTTTGTTCGCTATTGTTAGTACTTTTTCACGTAACTGAAGCTCTCGACATGTTTTAATAGCGCTTCCCGTAAATTGCAAACCGTCCAGGCAAAATTAACTTAATTTGTTCAACAACTTTCCATAACCAATATTATATCATGTTAACTGGTAGTTCTTGGTAGAAAAACATGATAATAAATGAAAAGCACCAGTTTTCTTTTGTTCTAGAGTATTACTTTTATTGTTTTTCGGCTTTCAAGGTCATCTTCAGACATTTACTGAGTATTGTCACCAAAAAAGGTACAATATCTGCGAACAACATTGTATTCTGTAACTACATTAATAATTGTTTCTTCTTTTAATTGGTTTGTGTATCACTCTCCATGTCTTATACCTGCTGCAGAAGCCTTGTCAGGTACTAATTTTATTTTATTTTATTTGTTTTGTTTATTAATAGAAGCTGTTATGTAGGCGTGCCGTTCCCATTTTGTGTTAAAGTTTTTCCTGTCAACTCCATTTTTATTTATTTACTTTTCAATTTTCTACTTTTTCGTTGCATCACCACCACACTGTCAAAGACGTTTCTTACTGTATGTTTCTGCTTCAATCTAGACTTGTAACTTTTCTTCCAATGTCGTTTACAGTCACTGTAACTTCTTTGGTGACAATACTCAGTAAATGTCTGAAGATGGGCGTGTAAGCCGAAAACCGGTTAACACAAGAAAAGCAATACTGCAGAACAAAATCAAACTGGTGCTTTTCATTCATTACCAATATTGTATTTTAGCAAATAATTTTTCTCTCGATACTGTAGTCATTTTTACATTTCCGACTAATATTATTGGCAGTAACACACACTTTTGCAGTCTATTTTTCTTCCGTTGTCACTGAATATAAATGTACAATGTCAGTGTACGTAAGTGTTGGTCTCGCACTTTGCGTGTCGTCCAGTTTTTACGTCGTGATTTGTCTTTATTGCTGTGTGCTGATTTTCTTTTTCTCAATCCTGTGGTGTTGGGACTCGCCGCCGGGTGCAAGTCTTCTTTGAGGCCATCTAGACAAGTTTTGTGTCGGTCGTGAAATGATAATGAGGACAACGCAACATCCAGTACCAGAGAGGAGGAAAGCCCCAACTCGACTGGGAATCGAACCCTTGCCCGTTCGGTTGGCACCCGGCCACGCTGACCGGGAGCTACCGAGGCGGACAGTGTGTTGGGGGAACACGTGCATCGTCTACCAGTCAGTCACAAAACATTATGTGTGTTTTCACTGGTGAGGTAGCTAGAAGTCTCTATAACCGACAGGGGGGAGGGGTGGGGGGCGTGTTGCATAGCATGTGTTTGCGAATAAGCAACCACTCTGCGACGGCATTCTTAGCGCCACTGTGAGGCCTCATCCGCTTATTATGTAAAGATTAATGACCAGATCCTACCGTGTCGGCGTAATATTTAATTGTTTCTGGCAACAGTTATATTATCTCTGTGTCAGATTCTCCAGAGTTTTACGTACACCAGTCCGTGTCTGCTTTTCAGTACGGACGTATCGGCTTTACTCCACATCCGCTGCACGGGCGCGGTCATTCCCGGCGGCGGCAGTGTTACGGGGGCTCCTGTTCAGCCGGACGCCCGCGCCTGCTGCGCTGCCGGACCTCCACGGAGCGGGCGCCTCCCGTGGCGGGCAGCGCACCGCCCCCTCGCCGCCCCCACGCCGCCCCTCGCTGCGGCAGCACGCGCTCCCAGCCACCGGATCACAACCACCTGCCAGAGTCGTCGCTTCGTCAGCAGCTTTTCTGATTTACTGCCCTAACCGTCGCAAGAATGACTTTCCCTTCGTCAGTAGTCTGTTTGCAAACTTCTCTTAGCGCGTCACGTGCCGGCGACGCTCCCTGGTGGCTTCATCTCGGTGGGCGGTGGTCGGAATGTTTTGAAGCATCTTCGCAATATCTACATAAAGTGTTCAGCATCACTCATTGTCATCAGCAAAATTAATTTTTACAATAAGAGCAGCTACCTACAGTCTGTCTCAGTTCCCACTTCAATACTAAACAAGGTCAGGTCTGGCGATTTTTTTTTTTTTTTGCCATCACTTGTGTACATCTTCTACAAGTCTCTATGGAACTCATCAGGAGTGCCCCACGGGAGTGTGATAGGACCGTTGTTGTTCTTTATATACAGGGTGGTCCATTGGTAGTGACCGGGCCAAATATCTCGCGAAATAAGCATCAAACGAAGAAACTACAAAGGACGAAACTCGCCTAGTTTGAACGGGAAAACCAGATGGCGCCATGGTTAACACTCTAGATGGCGCTGCCATAGGTCAAATGGATATCAACTGCGTTTTTTCAAATAGGAACCCCCATTTTTATTACATATTCGTGTAGTACGTAAAGAAATATGAATGTTCTAGTTGCACCACTTTTTTCGCTTTGTGATTGATGGCACTGTAATAGTCGCAAACGTATAAGTACGTGGTATCACGTAACATTCCGCCAGTGCGGACGGTATTTGCTTCGTGATACATTACGAGCGTTAAAATAACCTTTTACCAATTGCGGAAAGGTCGATATCGTGTTGATGTATGGCTATTGTGATCAAAATGCCCAACGGGCGTGTGCTATGTATGCTGCTCCGTATCCTGGAGGACATCATCCAAGTGTCCGGACCGTTCGCCGGATAGTTCCGTTATTTAAGGAAACTGTAAGTGTTCATCCACGTGTGAAACGTCAACCACGACCTGAAACAAATGATAATGGCCAAGTAGGTGTTTTAGCTGCTGTCGCGGCCAATCCGCACATCAGTAGGAGACAAATTGCGTGGCAATCCAGAATCTCAAAAACATCGGTGTTGAGAATGCTACATCAGCATCGATTGCACTCGTACCATATTTCTATGCACCAGGAATTGCATGGCGACCGCTTTGAACGTCGTGTACAGTTCTGCCACTGGGCACAAGAGAAATTACAGGACGATGACAGATTTTTTGCACGAGTTGTATTTAGCGACGAAGCGCGATTCACCAACAGCGGTAACGTAAACCGGCATAATATGCACTATTGGGCAACAGAAAATCCACGATGGTTCCGACAAGTGGAACATCAGCGACCTTGGCGGGTTAATGTATGGTGCGGCATTATGGGAGCAAGGATAATTGCCACACATTTTTATCGGTGGCAATCTAAATGGTGCAACGTATGCTGATTTCCTACGTAATGTTCTACCGATGTTACTGCAAGATGTTGCACTACATGACAGAATGGCGATGTACTTCCGACATAATGGATGTCCGGCACATAGATCGCGTGCGGTTGAAGCGGTACTGAATAGCATATCTCATGACAGGGGGATTGGTCGTCGAAGCATCATACCATGTCCCGCAAGTTCACCGGATCTGACGTCCCCGGATTTCTTTCTGTGGGGAAAGTTGAAGGATATTTGCAATCGTGATCCACCGACAGCGCCTGAGAACATGCGTCAGCGCACTGTCAATGCATGTGCGAACATTACGGAAGGCGAACTGCTCGCTGTTGACAGGAATGTCGTTACACGTATTGCCAGATGCAATGAGGTTGATGGACATCGTTTTGAATATTTATTGCATTAATGTGGTATTTACAGGTAATCACGCTGTAACAGCATGCGTTCTCAGAAATTATAAGTTCACAAAGGTACATATATCACATTGGAACAACCGAAATGAAAAAGTTCAAACGTACCTATGTTCTGTATTTTAATTTAAAAAACCTACCTGTTACCAACTGTTCGTCTAAAATTGTGAGCTATATGTTTGTGACTATTACGGTGCCATCTGTCACAAAGTGAAAAAAGTGGCCCAGCTAGTTCATATTCCTTTACGTAGTACACGAATGTGTAATAAAAATGGGGGTTCCTATTTAAAAAAAAAAAACGCAGTTGATGTCCGTTTGACGTATGGCAGCAGCATCTAGCGGGCCAACCATAGCGCCATCTGGTTTCCCCCTTCAAGCTAGACGAGTTTCGTTCTTTGTAGTTTTTTCGTTTGGTGCTTATTTCATGAGATATTTGGCCCGGTCACTATCAGTGGACCACCCTGTATATAAATGATTTGGCAGACACGGTGGGCAGCAAATCTGAGGTTGTTTGCTGATCGTACTGTGGTGTACAGTAATAGGTCGAATTTGAGTGCCCCTAGGGAGATACAAGACGACCTAGACAAAATTTCGAGTCATGTGAGCCGCGTTGTATGAGGTGCCTTGCCGCGGTTCGGGTGGCTCCACCCCCCCCCCCCCCCCGAGGTGTGTGTGTGTGTGTGTGTTGTCCTTAGCGTAAGTTTGTTCAAGTAGTTTGTGCGTCTAGGGACCGACGACCTCAGCAGTTTAGCCCCATAGAAATTTACCACAAAATTCCAAAAATTTTCCAGATGATGTGATAAATGGGACCTAGCCCTAGATGTGGAATTGGTAAGTTAATGCAGACGAGTAGGAAGGTGAATCATGTAATGTTTGGATACAGTGAAGTCGTTTTCGACTCAGACAAGTCCTTTAAATATCTGAGTGTAACGTTGCGACGCTACATGAAATAGTGCGAGCATGTGAGAACTATGGTAGGGAAGGCGAATGGTTGATATTGCTTTATTGGGATAATTTAAGGAAAGAGTTGTTCACCTGTAAAGGTCCGACCAATTCTTGAGCACTGAAAGAGTGTTTGGGATGCTTGCCACATCGGACTGAAGGGAGGCATCGAAGCAATTCAGAGGCGGGCTGCTACTTTTATTACCGGAAGGTTCGAACAACGCGTAAGTATTGCGGAGATGCTTCGGGATTGCGAGGACGACGTTTTTTTCGAGAAACGCTACTGAGATAATTTAGAGAACCGCCGAACGACTGCCGAACGATTCTACTGCTGCCATCGTACACTGCACGTAAAGACCACGAAGATAAGACACGAGAAATCAGGGCTCATGTGGAGGCATACAGACAGCCGTTTCTCTCTCACTCTATTTGCGAGTGGGACAGGAAAGGAGATGACAAGTAGTGGTACACGGTACCCACCGCCACGCACCGTACAGTGGCTTGCGGACTATCAGACGTAAATGTAGATGTAGACGTACCGATAAAAGGAACGGATAGTTTTGTATGACGGATGTGTGTGGGCAGCTGGTCCCTCCGCACGGACAAGAGGCGCCGTACTCGCTGTGGTCAGGACGTCCTGCGGAAAGACTTTCGCCACGCATGTCGTTATATAGGGCCCGAGCCCTGTGCGGCGCGCACGGTGTGCGTGTTTCTATGTCAGTCCCAACTGCTGATCATGAATCCGGGAGACGTAGCTGCATCTTTGCTGGTTTTACTGGTAGCAAATGACAACGCTTTGCTCGATTGTGTCTGTAAACAGACCTGTCGGGTAGAGTCCCAGTCAGTCCTGGTTTACTAGAGATATGGATTACGTACCGTATACTTTTTTCTCACATTATGGACCTGCATGACGTTAAGCGCTGTGCGGTTTTGAACAACTGAGAGTTGGTTTGCCTTGCACATACTGTTGTGAAGGAAAATAATACGTTCTCAACCTCACACCATAGGACTATCTTTAATTCTGAAAAATGCAGTTAATTTTTAACCTTTTAGGACAATGACTATTTCAGCCCTTTTTACACTGAGAAGATATCGTATAATACTGTTTCTAAAGACTGTAAATTAACCATCTACTTTCCTCCATTCAGCCCGAAACGCTTCCGACATGTATGAGACAGGTGTAAGTGAGAGGTTGCCAAATGTATTCTATAATACTGAAAGATTACCGTCAAGCCTCCTTGCCTGGGGACGCCAGATGAAAGTTGATGTCGTCAAGCCTTGAATGAAAATTGTGCAACGGATAACTGGGGAGGGGAGCTTGAGAGCGCTACCTAGAGAGCGTGTCCTTTCTGTACGATACTAGGCAAGGGGCTGCAGGGCTCACACGCTGATGTGTGGGGCCCTGCATTCTATATCTTTTACTTTAAATAAATTCCTTTAACTTGACTTCTTTGAGAGTTTTAAGGAATATTAAACATTGATGACAATTGATTACGTATTTATTTTAAATATTATCACTCGATTTTACAGCGATTGCCACAATTGTTCCAGTTTACAGATATTACAATTTTACAACTTATAGCTCGGGTATATTATATAGGAATCTGCACGCACTTTTCTACGTGCAAGACGGAATTGCGTTGGCCAAATGTATACCACCAAAGCCTCCCAATATTTTACATAGGACATCCACTACGTGAGGAGGATAACAGGCAAACTGGGGGACCAGATACATTAACACAGGGGGTAAGATTTCCTAAATTAACGAGATCATTCATTTCCTTACACAATCCGAAGCTGGAAATAACAGAATTAGTACAAATGTTCAAATACCTCTCTTCCGTGCGTGAACATTGAGACAGACGCACGGAGGGCACGTCTGCTCACTTACCCGTCTTCTGTAACACTCCAAGAATATGGCGGGCACCCGGAGGTCTTCCTGGGCCCAGTGGAGGGGGTGGTCGAACCACTTGGCCGTGACCAACCTGTCCACCCCAAATCTTGTGACACTGGAAAGTCTTTGACTTTTACCTGCTTGTGGTGTCTCTCTGATCCCCTAACCAGGAGTGAGGTTGGCACTACTACACTACAGAACTACTTCCCAACAAAGATTTGGCCACGCTTTACGGAAAGGTGTGAGGAGGATTAGGAAAGTTCACGTGCAGATTCACATCCTCGTACAAGAAATGCAAATACACGACACATATAAATACTTGTTATGAAGCCTGACAGATTTCTTTCCACCCGTCCTCATGGGTTCTGTTGCACCCGCGGCCGGCCGCGTCGTGTAATAAAATTGTCTGCGGAGCCGCCTCTTTGTATTTCCGGGTGCGAGCGAGCAGCGAAACCTGCTGCTTATAGAGCGGAAACTACTGTACCGTTTCATCACCCCATGCGTGGATGAAAAGAAATGATCCGGAATGTTCTTCTCATGGGAGGACAATTCTGGTTCATTTCTTTTACCAATCTTATGTTCTATGCTTACGTAACAGAAAAATGAAAACAACTGCCAACAGTAGTTTGTGCTATAGAAAAGGATAAAAAAAATTGCAACGTCCTGCTCTCTGGCATGAATGATTATTCCCACTATGAGCGGATCAAATAAGCGGCCACTTGGCATACGGCGATGGCATTTAAACGACATAGTAAGTGAATAGCTTAGGAAATGTCTAAATTAACCTCCTAGGCAAACAAGTGATGACCATTCAAAATCATTCATTTCGTGATGAAAATTTAAGTTAAAATGAACCACAGAAATGTCATTTGTAAAATCAGATGGTGCTGCCAAGCGCATGTAAAATTCTAAGTGAAAAGTGCAAGATCAACAAACAAATCCAATAATGCTAAAATAATTTACAAAAGAATTTACATTAACATGAGCCAAAGAAATGTCATTGGCAAAATCAAATGATGCTGACATACACTTAAAAATCTGAGTGAAAAGTGCAAAATTAACAAATAAATTAGACATAAAATTCAGTGGGCACCCGTTTTACACTAAGGGCAAAACAAAGCAAAATATTGTTATGGAACGACACAATGCTATACCACATCACGACGTCTGTGTCTCACCAATCAATTATCAAAGGATTTCTCAAACACACCTTGTTGTTGTTGTTGTTGTGGTCTTCAGTCCTGAGACTGGTTTGATGCAGCTCTCCATGCTACTCTATCCTGTGCAAGCTTCTTCATCTCCCAGTACCTACTGCAACCTACATCCTTCTGAATCTGCTTAGTGTATTGATCTCTTGGTCTCCATCTACGATTTTTACCCTCCACGCTGCCCTCCAATGCTAAATTTGTGATCCCTTGATGCCTCAAAACATGTCCTACCAACCGATCCCTTCTTCTAGTCAAGTTGTGCCACAAACTTCTCTTCTCCCCAATCCTATTCAGTACCTCCTCATTAGATACGTGATCTACCCACCTTATCTTCAGCATTCTTCTGTAGCACCACATTTCGAAAGCTTCTATTCTCTTCTTGTCCAAACTGGTTATCGTCCATGTTTCACTTCCATACATGGCTACACTCCATACAAATACTTTCAGAAACGACTTCCTGACACTTAAATCTATACTCGATGTTAACAAATTTCTCTTCTTCAGAAACTCTTACCTTGCCATTGCCAGTCTACATTTTATATCCTCTCTATTTCGACCATCGTCAGTTATTTTACTCCCTAAATAGCAAAACTCCTTTACTACTTTAAGAGTCTCATTTCCTAATCTAATCCCCTCAGCATCACCCGATTTCATTTGACTACATTCCATTATCGTCGTTTTGCTTTTGTTGATGTTCATCTTATATCCTCCTTTCAAGACACTTCCTCAGCTGATCGCTTCGGCGTCTCCGTCCCACCAGGTGGTGGGAGAGTGCGACAGAGACAGGGCCAGGAAGGAGCGAGACACGCGCCAGCTCCAGGTAGGTAGCCCCGTTACGTCTCTCCCTCTCCACGCAGTCCCAGCCACTGTCCATGCCTCTCGACCACTCGAAGCGACTTTCACACAAACACAGTTTTGTACATAAGATTTTACAAAGTACAACTTTCTCATTGTTCATCACAACTTATCCACAGGCTTTTATTTACAGTAAAATTAAAAGTATTCCTATTACAAAAATTATGTCGACCCTCATTTCAAAGAATTGGAGGCGACAAAAACAATAATATCCGGATAAAAAAAATCAAACTGTTACGAATTACAATTGCAGTACTGTGGACCACCTCATAAGTTTACAATAAAATTGAGGTACCAGTTAGAGCCTAAACAAATATTAAATCTAAACCTATTTACAACAATTTGACGTACACAGATTTACCTCACAGCCTTTACAATTAAATTGAGGTGCCAGTTAGACTTAAGTTATCTAGGCTATTTTCTAAACACACGTTCGCCTGTTTTGGGTTGATGACTGGGTCATCAACTGATGAAGGTATTGAAGTTTCATAGGACTGGAATGGGATTGTGGTTGTCCCTCATCCTACACCGCAACCGCAAATTACTACATTGATACCGTTTCCACAACTTTATTTACAATCATGAAAGGAATTAGGCTGCTTGGTTAAATTATTCCACTAACTACTTCAATCCCTTACACCAAAATTTACAAGAAGAATAACCCTCTACCAATGAGTTCAAATTATAAAACATGAGAAATGTGTTCTAACCCCTCAGGACACACCACACCAAAACAGTACAACATTACATCCATTGCTACTGGCAACACCACTGTCAGTCATTAAATACTTCTCCTTTCCCCCCTTTTTCTTTCACTGCTTCTTGCCATTCGATTTGCAAACAACACTTCCTTCCACCTTACCATACATTGCCTGGTTATCACCCTTTAATCTCTCTCAAACATTACTTGTGTTACTTCACATGCAGTACGATGCGGATAAGTTCATGTTAAATCCGCGTATTATGCAACCGCAATGCAACGTGAGCAAACCAGCCCAGGCTTCATGACTCCACATTATTCATGCTATGATTAACGAAAGGCAAATCTAGTGACTACCGTTATGAATGCTGGCAACACGTGGCCAAGTTCGACAACAAAGAAACGAGTAAAATAAATCGTTGAATCATGGAAAATTTATATTGCTTGTATCCGGAACTAAACTATGCAACAAATGAAACATTAATGAACCTATCTGCTACTGACCTAAGAACAAGAACCGTTGGTTCATGCCCTCAATCACCTCGCACCCAAGTCCGCTAGTTGAAACACATTAATCTGAAAAATTTCTACAAATACAATATCGCTGAACGATTCCCGGTATTAATTCACACCTGAACATGTTTCATAACCAATGTTACCCCAAAAGACCTACATTATGAATAACTTTTCTCACCATCCATGACGAGCGCCGCACCCCTGCGTCCGTCTCGTTCAATCGGCGGCCCCAGAGTGTCCTAACATGGCGCGTTCCAGGACCAACCGCCAACCGTTCAAAAAAAAACTGGTGGTGGGGCGTAGGACGTCAGTGAGAACCAACCCCACAAACTCTGCCCTGCTCACCCCCACTATCTTTGGAAACACGAACTCTCTGCCGAATCTGCTCACGTTGTTATGTTGGTGCTAAACTACCCTACTGCTACCATCTTTGACTAACCCAGATTATTATATTTTCCATGCATAATTACGTTTATCCATCCACATACATCACGGGATCAAAGAATGAGAGAGGAGGTGTGATACCAACAGAAGAAAAAATATGCACGGAAGCATTCTTGAATCCAGAGGTTAATTAACTAGGGAAATATTGAAAGGACGCTCTCGGCGTAAAATGAATTATTAAACATGTAGAAATTAATCAGTTAGTTAAATGAAGTGTAAACCTGTGAAGTTTCAATAGGAAAAGATTGGAGTGTCACCAGTGGAGCCAGCAGGAGAAATGGACACTGAAGATCTTGGAAGAAGAGTATGGGAGAAGAAGAGAAAGAATGAAGAGGTTCTGGGAGAAGAAGAGGAAAATGATGTCCACAAAGGGGCTACCCGTGGTCCTACAGACGCTGTAATGTAAGAAGAAGAAAACGAAGGAGATATAATAACTTGTCATGATTATGTATTTCACAATTTATCTGAAATTTGAAACTTCCAGGAAGATTAAAACTGTGTGCCCGACCGAGACCCGAACTCGGGGACTTTGCCTTTCGCGGGCAAGTGCTCTACCATCTGAGCTACCGAAGCACGACTCACGCCCGGTCCTCACAGCTTTACTTCTGCCAGTATCTGAAATTTATTTTAGCTAACAGACACAAACATCACATGTATTGCTACTTCCTTTCAAAGGGCTTTTTTATGATGTTCCATGTGCCAAAAAAAGTGTAGCTTGTTAGTGCCAAACTAAAAGGTTTGTATAGTGTTGTACATATTAGTATATTTGCAGTTAGTAAAACTTTTCCAGAATGTTTAGTACTCCAGATTACATCAAGCACCACCTGGACCATATAAACAGGGTCTTGTGTAGCACTCCCACTTCTTTGTAGCTAATGAGGCTACCATGGGGATAAGCATTTGGAAAGAAAACATTCAATTCTTTATAGCAGTATACTTCAGGTGCTGGAATAATCACAGCCTATGGTTTTCAAGAGCTCAAGAGTAGTTATTGACATTTGAATTCGTGAGTTATATATAACTCACATGGCTGAGTCGTATGGACTTTTCTTCTTTTTATTATTTATTATTTAGTTTGACATATTACTTACACAGTAGATTGCAAATCACATACAGTTTTATTTACATTCTTCAACTTTAATTGCAACCAACAATTAAACTGAAAATTTTGGGTCATTCCACTTTCTCTAACACCTGTATGCCGTGTGCTTCATGAAAAAACACTCTATAGTAAAATATGAGTCACAATTCTTACATTTCCATGCAGTTTGTTTGCATTTCTTGACCGCAGGATCCCGTCCAAATTTTCTTCCTTTTTTCATAGCACACTGTACACCTACGTCTGGCTGCTCCCATCTTCACAAGAGCACAATCTGCAGGTAATGCGGTGGCTTTGGTGAGAGATGTCTCAGGCTCATTAGCATCTTCTGTATGGAGTAGCCTCAAAGTCACTTCCTCTTTGATTTCTGTGATTGAAATCTTCTAGTTGTTGATGTACCGGTAAATCACATGAGCATTTACCAGTGCTGACCCTGCCAACAATTAAATTTAAGCTTCCTGTAACATTTCAAACCCCACCTTAGACAATGCGAGTACGGCTTCATTTGGGCAGAAAGATCTATGAAAGACTTTAACTAATTATAGTCAATTATCATTGCTGGTTTTTATTTGTGCCCTTCCTGCTTTGAATTTCTGCTTCTTCTTCTCCATGAACAGCACTCAGCATCAGAACATCCCTCTTATCTTTCCATTTAAGTACTACTACACCTGTGGTACTTTCCTTTGCTTTGTGTTTCCCCTTCTTCAGTTTTGCCTGTAAAACATCTTGAGGTTTCAGTTCTCTGTTTGATCTTAGAGTACCAACTAAATCTGTTGATTATTCAAGAAGCTGGTGCCCTAGATGAACACTTGTGCAAAAATTGTTTGTATGTAAGATTCTGCCCTCAAGGCTCATAACAACAAAAGTGGTAAGAGGAACACCAGGATTCGGATTCTTCCTACAGAAAACTTTCATATTCCAGATGTAGCTACCCTTCAGATAAAGTTTGAACAATTTCATTCCGAATTTATAGCGCTTATTCTTTATATACTAAATGAAACTTAGTCTTCCTCGAAATGGCACAAGTGTTTCATCAATGCAAACTTCTTTCTCCTGCAAAACAGCACTTTGAAATCTCTGCAGTAATTTACTAGTAAGAGGTTGAATTTTGAATAATCGGTTATCGGAAAAATGCCACATACATAAAAGAAGTTCAAAACGATTGCGTGACATAACATTTTTACATTGTTGTGCTAGAGCATATTTCTTAACCAATAATTTGGAATCCTTGGTTTTACATTTAGTGACATTCATAACAAAAATCCTAAACTTTGTTGAATTTCAGTTTTGCTGACATCATTTCACTTTTTCAATCATGAAGTAATAGTTACTGAATGACTTCCTAAGACTTGTTTTGCATGCAAATTTGTTTGTTGAGTCACACATTCTAAAATTTCATCAGTTACAAAATATTTGAAGAAATCGTATGGTGTCTTTGAGAGTTAGTGAAACAGAAGCACTTACACCAGAAATGGAATTAATAAATTAAAGGTTTTCATATTTGTACCCATAACTGGCCCCCAGACAATCTTCTTAGAATTAGTTCTATGTGTATCATCTTCATTCCGAACTTTCAGAAATCACACTTACTTCAGTTGAACCTGCAGTAGTTATGGCACTAACACGGTTACAGGTGCTTTGTTGCCTGGTTTTTACAGTTGTGAAGTCTGGTTCTTCGGCTGAATGTGGACATAAAGCTCTTCATCCTACCTCCACTAATGTGATTCCATCATCAGAACTCCCAGTTTCGCTTCTGGTCTCCTCTGGTAAAAATTCGTCTGAGCTATCACCAAGTAAAGACACAGAATCTTCATCACTTATGTCCATAACTTCATCTAAAAGCCGCTGTACATGCCTTTGTTCATCTTCATAACTTCTATGAGACATTTTATTCTGCCACAATATCACTTTGTTATGGAGCAAACAATACTGAATAGAGACTGTGGCAACAATGCAGGAAAGCAATAATGGAACTGTACACAAATAATGCTGTGGAATGAAAAACTGGTAGGAGTACAAACCTAAAATTATTAGCTACATAGCAAATGACACACCTGGTACTTTTACTCTGGGGCCAAGTGAATCATATGTAACCCACACAAAAAAAAAATAAAAAAGGTACTAAATTGCCATATTTTCACGTTATTTGCTCGTAACAAATTTACTTGGAGCAAACTAAAGCAAGATGTTGAAAAAAAGTAAATGGCTCCAAGGGGTCGGTAACCCAGCTATACCATGGGAGTCAATGTGTTAAACTATGCAGTGGAAGTTTTGCATGAAATTTCATAACATTATAGTTCAATATGAATAAGTTACCAAGAGAATAATAAGCCAACAGTTAACTGTTGACTGATTCCCCATGTAGAGAAACAAGGTAGACTGCTTGTACTTCGATTGTCAACACAAAACTAAATTTAAATTGGTCCACCTCAAATGTCCAGCACAGTGAGTAATTTGCAAACATGTGAAATGAGCAAGGTAACAAGTACAAAAAATTCTATAATTACATACTTTTAATGACTCAGTAAAATTCTTGTAACTACTTAACACACTGGAATAAATCAAAAGTGGAAACAAAATGTAGGTGACATACAATTGGATATGTGATAGTTCACATTTTCAGTTGACTTTGGTAGTGTGATAAGGTCAACAGTAATGATAAAGTTAGTTGTTAAGAATGATTTTATTCTGTTAACTCTGTACTAGATGATTAAAACATCCTTAGTGTTTACTACAGTGAAAGAAACTCTGAATATTTCGAAGGACAAAAGTGTGTGTCCTAGGTCGTCTAAAATTTAAATCTTTCTCAAATGTTTTGAAATAAGTTAAAGCCCCAATTAATTGATTACTGTTGTTTAAGGGTGCTAAATTAATTATTGGTACACTTTCCAAAAATGCAGTGAGACTAGTGTGGTTTCAGCAATGAATGGAATGATTCTTCACACTTACGTCGTGTTCGAATTGGAAAGGATCCTTCCAGCACTTTGTGGAATCAGTTTCAAATAAACACATTGTATAGATCAACGTTTCTGTTGCCCTTCCCCAGGAATATTATTTTGGTGGTATTATAAATTGCTTAAAGTAAAATCATTGTCACGTAAGTAGCACCGACAGGTAGACGAACGTTCGTAATTTTAACAGGAGGCATTATTTCGCAGAGCTTCTGTGGGTTCACTGTGGAAATATGCCGGCTCAGAGGCCTGTGGTAACTGCACTCGTTTCCTCAAACGTGACCTCTAAAAGCATTCATTTCAAAACACTGTTGCAGCGAAGAAGTATAAGCGTTGTAAAATGATGTTACAATGACAAAGCAAACGCTGTGAAAGTCACAAAGGAAACACGGAAAAACCGCAAATACTGCTACAACGCATAAGTACGCTGCTAAGACGGCGAAGGGACTGCGTTGAAAGATACAGATACTGCAAAGCCGTGGAACACTGCTCGGTACTGTAATGAGCAAACAAACGTAGTAAACGATGTGGGTCAACTGGAAACATGCGATCAAGACCAAAGACCACGGGAAGATCCCAAAGAATATGCATAGTCGCTGCAGAAGGGGTGAAAGGGCGGTACATGTTCCAGTAATTGTTCCTTACTGTAGAGGGGAGTGAATGGCTGGGATCTGTTCCCGGTGAAATCCTGGCGCTAACGATTCCTCCCTCAGCCGGATTCGCTGTCCACATTCCGCGTCGCGCCCCCACATTCGAGAATCCCCTCGGCGACTGCACTGGCCGTTTGCCCCGTGAGTCTGATGGCGGGAAATGTGAAGCGTGCATGACGCACCCTTTTGATATTTGTACGTGAATGAAAGTGCTGTAAATGTTTTTGCCTAAACCACAAGATCGAATGTTTACACTGGGTTCCATTACATAGACACTTATGCAACATGTTAAAATATGTTCTTGTTCACAGAAAGAACTCCATGCAGAAGCTGTTAACCAGTACAAATTGTATAACACGGGACGTTCAAACAGTCTCTCCGCAGTGCCGTATGATTACTACCCATGCGTGGCATACGTCTGTTCGCCTGCCTGGATTTTTCAACGAAACAATAAACGCACAACGATACTGCAGTGATATTCTGTACCTTTTCGTAGGAGAATTTATGTTAATTTAAATACTAAACGGTTATTTTGAACGAGATGCCGCAACCGCGCATACAGTTCGCGTTTCAATGTCCCTGCTTACTGATGTTTTTGGTGAGCACATAATTTCACAGGGACTTTGGCCTCCATGATCGCCTGACCTAACACTACCTGAGTTTTTCTTCTGGGGTGCAGCGAAAGCAACTGTCCAAAATCAATCGATAAATTGAAAACCGCAATACCCAGTTTCACTGTTTCTATTACACAAGAAATATTACAGCTTGTGTTTGGAAATAAAATTAGACGAATTGAATTGTGTATTCACCAACAGGGGGAACAGAGTCAGCATATAATGTGAAAATTTGTAAGTAAAAATGTATATTCAATCATAATAACTTGTATTTCACTGAGTTTCATTTCGGTGTATTCACTGCGGCATACGGCACGCGATGCTAACGATCGTACGGCACTGTAGAGAGACTTTTGGAACACCCCGCATCTATCAGTGACGCGAAAACAGATCCTGTGACAGTTCATAAATCTCTCAGGCAACGCTATCAGCTGGCAGTGCCTCTGTATGAGTCAGCCTTGGATCCTTTTCTTAGGACCGGCCGGGGTGCCCGAGCGGTTCTAGGCGCTACAGTCTGGAACCACGTGACTGCTACGGTCGCAGTTTCGAATCCTGCCTCGGGCATGGATGTGTGTGATATCCTTAGGTTAGTTAGGTTTAAGTAGTTCTAAGTTCTAGGGGACTGATGACCTCAGGAGTTGAGTCCCATAGTGCTCAAAGCCAAGCCTTTTCTTAGGACGTTCCACAAAACACTAAATGGTATTTCAATAGAAACAACAAAAGTATCCTAAAAGAATATCCTCAAGATGTGGGCATCTTTCTAAAAGACGATTGTGACCCTAATCCAGTACATCGTTTATTGTCGCCATCTGAATGGGTAACGTTGCAGCGTGAGACAGGGACGAAACGTTTCCACTGCCCAGTGGGCCAAGTACTGATGAGGCCCAGGATTCCGCAACTTCAGTGTTCGGAAGTGACCTGGTGCACAGTCTTTGGCGCCAGAATAAACAAATCGCACGAATCACTGCAAAGTATTTTTCTATACTGTTTGGGATTGCTACATTTGGGTGATTTGAAACTGTCAAATAGGTTAACACACGTTTCAATGAAATAAGCTGTAACAGGAGGTGAGGGTGGCAAAAAATCAAATCTCATATGTACTTGAATACCGCAAGCAAGAGAGTGACTTTAGGGTTCTCACTGCTAAACATACCTTCATTGGTGAGAATGGAGGGAGTGTGATGCATAGTTTTGTGAGATTGAGAGCAAGTCTAGGTACAACTACTGAGTCTTTCTTTTAAAATTCTTCACTGTGAGTGCAACTACAGACCTTTGCTTTCCACTGGAAGTCATATTTCTTGGATTATTCCTCAGTGACTTGAATAAGTGAGGAGCGTCATAGAAAACAAAATACTATTTCTCCATTCACTTCAGTAAATGGATTTTCTGAGTTAATCCCTCAGAGTTTTCTCATTTTTACATTATTTGTTCCTTGACCACAAACTACACTTTTAGGTCATAGACCACTATCCTGAATTTGAACCAAAGTGTTAATCAACATATCTTTTATTATCGCCCCTGACATGACTTCTCAGGTCAAATAATAAGCTATTATTTGCCTAATATTTAAGTATAGACGTTTGATCGCCACTAAAATGACTTTGTTACATAACTGGCGCTCAGTTAACTTTGAATCACAACAACTTTCTACAGTGGTATCCTCAAAACCTTGAAGTAAGTAATTTTGTGCACTCTAGGTCTACAGTGACTTCAGTGACATCAAATACTACTGACACAATTTTTTCCTATGGTTACATTTTTTCAACTTTTAGTTGTAACAAATCAAGAACTAAGCTATTGTACCCTCTGAATTTTTCAACCAGCTCCTCGGTGTCCTTGGTGTAGGTAAACAAAAATATTTCGTCCAAAACCTGTATGGTTTTGGTGAACAGAAATGAAAAGCCAAAGGAAAGCTCCTGTCTTGTTCTGTATACCTTCTTCCCTTATGTTTCCTGTTTTTCATAATTCCCTGTAGGTTGATAAACTTGCCTGTCAAATCATCAGAAACATTGCTTTTAGCAGTGCTACACTTCATTACTTTGCGCTTTAAAATACACATCTCAGATCTCAGAGCACGAATCACTCCTTTCTGTCTCGATACTCTTTTCTGCTACATTCTCCACTTTCAAATTAAGGGGAATCATGTTCCCCACTTTTTTACACTTTGGAAATGACATTATCGTTCACTTCAGCCTGAACGTCAGCGACTGACTCTTGTAGCTCCACTTCCTCTTCTCGCTTTCTCCTCTTTGGGCTTGGTCTGAAATTAGTTTCCATTCTATAGGGAAAAACTGAAGGAACAGAGCCAGGCTTAATACTGAAACGAGGAGAAATATTGTTTTATGTAACAAATCATTGGTCAAGCATTAAATATAGCCATTTTATTGCTTTACAAACAATTCTTATCCTTGGCTTAGTAAATTCTTGTTCGTAAAGTTCTTCTCTACAAAATGATCAGAGAATACTACGTGACTTCTGTTTAAATGCTCTGGTCCTTCTTTTCTAAATATTCCGCCAAGATCTGCCCTCCTGCTACGAATAAATCACTGTTTACATCTGGGAATAACAAAAGCCAAGTTGGAAATAATAACTTTCTCAAATATAAAAAGCACAACTAACTCACTGAAAGACACTAACCACCAATTTACATTAATACTTACATTGCTTTAGTCCTCGGGACTCTGTAGAAAGACATTCGATCACTTTGTTGCCAATAATCATTTCAAACATGTATGGCTCAAATAACACCTCTACCATGCATTTTCTGCTCATGAACAAACAGGAACTATCTTTCAGGTAAGCCCTCCTACGTTTGTTTACAATCGCCAACCTGTTAGTATTCATTTCCAACCAGGAGGGCATGCTGCAATCGCTGTCACACACTCAGCCGTTGTTTCCGCTATTATCTTTATAGGCTGTATACTTGCAAGTGACACGCTATTTAATGCGCCAACTCCATTCTCAACAATTGTTTTAAGATGTCTGCTTGCCAATATTGAGAAGTAATAAAGACACAAGGAAGCCGATTGCTTCAAACCACCTCAATAGTTTTTTTCTTTTTTTTTTTTTTTTACGTAGCAGCCCTACCGGTTGAAGATTTCAACGAAAATGGTTTGACGTAATGTGGATTGTTATCGTTTCGTTTGTTGACACAATGGCTTTGAAGGACGCGGGACTGAGTGTGTGTTACTGCGTTAATAGCTAGTACAAGGGAGAGGATCTATTGACGGGATGCGTGGAGCGAAAGCTCGTCGTCGGGCTAAATTGTCACAGTTTCCAAGTGTTGCGCGATTACTGGACGCGTATGGAAAGCTGAATCATAATATTCAGTATTGCTTCTACACACACTTTCGACCACGAACAGTCGCGATGGATAAATTCGTCGTATGTTTGCCGTCGTCCTCATCATAAGTGGATATTACTGACACCGACAATAGTGAGAGGCATGTTGAGCCAAAAAATAAGGAACCGAAGAATATGTCTTCTTCGAGTTGCCGTAGTAAGTCAGCAAAAAATTTGAAAAAACCGTCAGGTAGGTCATGCCATGAAGGATGGCAAAAAACACATTTTCTTTGATTTATTACGGCAAAGAATGGACAAAATGTTCAGTAGTGTGTGGAAAAAAGCTTTTGATTCCAGTATAGTGCTTTCGTCACCAGCTGCTACTTCTGCAGACAATGTAATGCATTTGTTCGAAATGAATTTTCCCCGTGGAAACAGGCAGTTGAACGTTTCAGAGTTCATGAAAAACGCCTGTGACTGCTCTGGCAGCAGCAGAACAAGGTACCAACGTGATATCCCTTAACTCAACATATAAATTAGAAGATATGAAAAATGCATGCAAGGCGACTTTAAAGCTAATATCGTGCCTCCAATTTTCAAGTCAGTAAGGAATAGTAATTCGTGGTCACACCAATGAAGCATCAAATATTCATCAGTTGTTGCTGCTGGGGCAGAAGATGGTCCTGACTTGAAATCTCAGCGCCAGAGAACTTCAAGTGATTGGGTCTCTCACCATATATTGAATGAAGTTGGCTCGTTATTATCCAGCGATGTGCAGCAAACATTGTGAAGTCTAATAAAGAGTCACTATACTTTCCTCTTATTGTAGATGAGCCTTCCGACACATCAGTGAAGGAGCAACTACCCAAATGTTTCAGATACGTCGATAAAAATCTTCAAATTAAAAAAGAAATTACAGGCTTCTATTAGGTAGCTTCAGCAAGTCCTAGGACATTGTTTGAAATCGTCCAGGATGTCATAAGACGTTCATCCCTCGGCATAAAATACTGTCGTGGTCAATTTTATGATGGCGCGAGCAATGCCAGTGGACGTTTGACTGGGTTTCAAAGTAGGATTATTCAGTTGCAGCCATGACCCACATTTGTTCATTGTTCACAGCATAATGTGAATTTGGTAGTACCAGATGCGATGCAAGGTACTAGTCAAGTGCGAAACTTTCTGATGATTCTTCGTGAATTAATATCATTTGTAAGACATATACCAAAAATATTAGCAGTGTTTCAGTCTCTACAAGAAGACAACGAAGATGGTGTTGCAGAAAACGTTCAGATTGACTTTGCGACCATTCTGTCCTATGACGTGGTGTGACAGTGTACAATTACTAAAATCACTGAAAAATAATTATGACGATCTCTCGCAATTATTGGAAGATCTGTCCGAAGAAAACAGTGAAGTCAGTGGAATGGCTAGCAGATATTTTTCAGGCCTGCATCAATTAAGATTTTTATTTCCATGAAAATGTTAATTTCAGTTTTTGGGAGGATTGAGGAAATTCATTCTTTTTTTCAGAAGAAATTGTTATCACACTGTAAATCAAAGCATTGGTGGAAACTTTGTCTGCAAGTGTAGCTTCACAGAGGAATATATTTTTTGAGTTGTTGAATGAAACCATTAGGAAAGAAGTGGAAAGTAACATTCATGAACCAGTTTTTCTCAGAAGAAGGAAGATGCCGAAAAGGCTACTACGAAAATAGTGATCCTCATACTTGTCAAACGCCAGAGGAAATGTACACATGAATATTTTTTCATATATATAAGAAACTATCAGCCTCGATTGTGGTAATGAAACCAACCTTTACCAAGGTTTCAGCCCAAGAAATTGAACCTTCTTCAGAAGATAAACCTGATCCTATATTATGTCTACGAGGGCATGGTCTAGAAATAAAACTAAAACAGCCTGAACAGTTTTATTTCTAGACCATGCCCTCGTAGACGTATTATAGAATCAGGTTAATCTTCTGAAGAAGGCTCAATTACTTGGGCTGAAACCTAGGTAAAGGTTGGTTTCATTACCGCAATCGATGCTGATAGTTTCTTATATATTAGATTATCACGATTGCTGACTGGGATGCAATGTTGAAAATACTAATTTTTTTAAATAGTTGATGTGTGGGTGGATTCGCTAAATCGTAGATTTGACTCAAATGTTTTGGAACTTACCTCATAATTTGAAGCTTTTGTCATCGCTAAAAATTAGAGCTGATCGAATCGTGCAGTTCTATGGCGCAGAGTTTTGATGAAGATAAGCAATTTATTATCTCAAATATAGCAGTGGGAAAATGTAGAGCTTGATAAAGCGTGTTATTTTGTTCAGCACATAATTTATCTTGCTATCAGTACAATTTTTAAGAAGCAGTGTCTTGGTCTACTTTCTGCTTCCGACGAAGAGACTGCAATAGTAATTCTTAGAAATGAATGTGAGGAGGATTTATCCAGTAAATTCCCAGACCAAAAAAGCTCAGAAACAAGAAATAGCCTCATTAACCTGGACATCTGATTAACAGAACTGTCAGTAACAGAGAATTCAATCGTAGCTATAGCGTTCCAGATTAGTACATAAAATGTTGCCTGTTTTGAACTATTCCTTTTGCTGTTTCTTCAGCTGAATGCTTATTTTTGAAACTCGTAAGGAACAGTCTGTGGAGTTCTATGACTCAAGACAGAGTTAGTGAAGTCAGCCTCCACAGTATTCAAAATGATCTGTTGATGCCAGTGAAATAATGAATACCTTCCATCACAGAAAGTGCACTCCATGGCCCAGTTTCTGTAGAGGTCAATGTGACTACAGGGGGTTTTTATAGGTGCAAATCAATCAAACAATAGATAGATCTATAGGTCTATGCTTGTTGATAGTGACTGTCAATCACTATAATGTGTTTAATTTTTAAAATCATTTATAACTATTAACCATTTTTCTTTAATACTTTGAATATAATAAAGGAGTGACCTCTTTGTTTATATCACATGGGATTTTACAACACATTCCATTCAGTTTCTATTCCTAACTGCTGTAATGAAAGTTACGTTACTTAACGACAAGTTGTACATTTTATGTAAGGGGGGCAGGATTTTTATTTTTGTAGGCAGGCCCATATTTGATTCATTAAGCCTCTGCGTCTTTAGGTTTGTCCAATTGCATTTGAACGTGAGTTTGATCTCATTTCTGTTGGATTTAAGTCAGCTGCGTTACCAATTGAGCTAGCACAGTCTCAACATATTCTTATAGTACTGATATATTTTGCTTTATCACAACACAGATCTTTGACACAGGCAGTGTTCATAGAAGATTATAAAGGAAAGGGAATCATTTTAAAATCTATTAAGACTCCCCAGAAAACGTATACTACAGTCCGCCATTGATATGCACCTACCGACGTTTTGGAAAGTCGGCTCCCTTGAATACATATGATTAGAATGATTCGTGTTCGCGTCATGTTTGTCATGGGCAATGTTATACAGTTCGTTTGCTACCTCTGCGGCCAATTGTATGAAGCATTTAGCCTTTGGTTGAGGCATTAAATAACGTCAGATCAAGCTTGACCTGAAAACAGGATCCTGCTTGACGCGAAAATCCGCGCTCCAAACTCAGGTTCACTTGTAGAGAGGTCCCATTCCTTCTTTTGCATTTCGCCTCTCATTTTCACGCATTTTATTAATGTTTTGTATCATTTCACTGTGGGAGCCGGCCGAATAAAATCATTCTGATGAGAGTATTAGTACTGATATCTCAAATTACTTTTTACTTGACTGCTATGCATTTTGGGAACTGTATGTGGTCTTGCTTTTAGTTTTCTTTGCTACTTCTCTGGGTGGCTTGTGGCGAGGCGAGCACCGGAGGACGCGACACACTGCATTTTTGTGGGGGGGGGGGGGGGGGTCTGTACTTCGGCAAATACGGACAGGGTCGTACACCAATGGGCTTGAGCATCTGGCGGGGCAACTGACCTCGATCGAGTTTCGCCTGTTGTATGAACGGCGAAAAGACCTACAAGCTGTCTGAGTGTCGCCCCAGTTTGTGTGTTTACCGTCGCGGTGCGTCTGGAACGGAGGTTGTTGGCGCTGACTGACTGTACTGTCTTCATGATTCTGAGAATTCTTGCGGTCGGTGCACTGGTGGGAGAAACTGTCTGGCGCCAGATGGCCGGTGGTCTTGGCAGGTTGTTTTCTGTAGGCGGTAAAACGGCAAGTTCATTGCCCCCAGCTAAATAGCAGAGGCATGGTTGTTCAACTTAAACTGAGGCCAGTTGACGTCACAAAGACCTGCTCAAAATTGGAGGGAACGGACGCTAATGGCGCGAATGATGTTCTGACATAGTGTGGAGGAATTCTGGAATCAATATTGAATGCTGATTCGCGGCTTTTCGAGGGTAGTGGTGAGCTGAGTAACGTTGGATTCGCTCTTGCGTTGCACGGGCGCAGGCATTCGGGATCTGATGTTGATGAGAATCGGACGGTCTTGCGACTTAGTCTCACTCTTTCGGAATCGTTGTGGAGTATGACTTCGGTCACACTCCAGTTTCGTTCTGCGACCTAAGACGCAGATTCTTTCTCCGCGTTTTCGCACCTGTACCGACAGGGCGGGTTTAGGCGGATTTGCTGTGCCTCTTCCTGGAGATACATCCTTGTGCATACAGGAGTTTCACTGCTTCGCGAGCAGAACTTAGAATTCTCGGACAGCATTCGAGGCGACGGGTTGAAACAGAGTTGCTGCACGGCAGGAGTCGGCGCCTAAATCATCAGAGCGCTGCCTACCGACCACGTGCTGCGGCTTTCAGGTCTGGTAAAGTATTCTGCGGCTCCAGCACTGTAGGACCTGTCGTTTCTGCACAGAAGTCCTCGGCAGCACGAGGGCTCGCTTTGCTACAAGTCCACCTTGTTTGTTTCCCCACGTGTTCCCATTTCAGCTCTCGCTACTAATCGCGATACTGCATTATAGTCGGTGGTGGTGGTGGTGGTGGTGGTTAGTGTTTAACGTCCCGTCGACAACGAGGTCATTAGAGACGGAGCGCAATCTCGGATTAGGGAAGGATTGGGAAGGAAATCGGCCGCGCCCTTTCAAAGGAACCATCCCGGCATTTGCCTGAAACGATTTAGGGAAATCACGAAAGACCTAAATCAGGATGGCCGGAGACGGGATTGAACCGTCGTCCTTCCGAATGCAAGTCCAGTGTGCTAACCACTGCGCCACCTCGCTCGGTGCATTATAGTCGGGGGAGTAATATTTGATTAATTAGAACCTACAGTCATTATCGTCAATCTATTGCGTCACAGAGAGTAGGAGCCCCTTGTTCTCGAGCCAACTCTTTTTCTCACAATAGTTCGGTATACCCTATCGTTTAGCCTACAGTTTGTATCGACAGTCCTGTAACTTTGTGTTCTGATTTATAATAAATCTCACTGTAATGTTTAATCAGCATAGCGTTTCGTAGATAAATGCAGAGACCCATTTCCTGTCATTTATTATCATAAAATTCCTTTCTTTAATCAGTAGATTACTATTTTTATTGTGAGTATGCACTCTTTAACTTACCAACTATCAGGGTCCACCATCAACTCACTTCGTTACCGTTGTGCACATAATTAATTAGGTGGTAGGTAAGGAGGGGGGTCGAATGCATTTCTGCTTTTCATGCAGAATTCGCCAGAATGAAAGAGTTACAAACTCTTCTCCACCCTATCACCTCCCACTGTAACTGCCAGTTTATAGTGTAGTGGTATAGCTAAACATCGCTTTTGCTTTTAACAAAAAGAAACAGAAATAATGAAAAATTATTATTAACATAAAAATGATAAGTAAATACACGACTACACCATTCCCACCTCACTGATGCCCGAAATACTTACCTCCTGGATCTGGAAGGTTAGTTAAAGAAATTACCGGTGACCATTTGTATGTAATGATTAATCTCTTAACAGTTGCCAATTTAGGTGATTAGTTCAAAGACATTTTTTAGGGCCTTAACTGTTGTTGTTGTTGTTGTTGTGGTCTTCAGTCCTGAGACTGGTTTGATGCAGCTCTCCATGCTACTCTATCCTGTGCAAGCTTCTTCATCTCCCAGTACCTACTGCAACCTACATCCTTCTGAATCTGCTTAGTGTATTCATCTCTTGGTCTCCCTCTACGATTTTTACCCTCCACGCTGCCCTCCAATGCTAAATTTGTGATCCCTTGATGCCTCCAAACATGTCCTACCAACCGATCCCTTCTTCTAGTCAAGTTGTGCCACAAACTTCTCTTCTCCCCAATCCTATTCAATACCTCCTCATTAGTTACGTGATCTACCCACCTTATCTTCAGCATTCTTCTGTAGCATCACATTTCCAAAGCTTCGATTCTCTTCTTGTCTAAATTATTTATCGTCCATGTTTCACTTCCATACATGGCTACACTCCATACAAATGCTTTCAGAAACGACTTCCTGACACTTAAATCTATACTCGATGTTAACAAATTTCTCTTCTTCAGAAATGCTTTCCTTGCCATTGCCAATCTACATTTTATATCCTCTCTACTTTGACCATCATCAGTTATTTTGCTCCCCAAATATCAAAACTCCTTTACTACTTTAAGTGTCTCATTTCCTAATCTAATTCCCTCAGCATCACCCGACTTAATTCGACTACATTTCATCATCCTCGTTTTGCTTTCGTTGATGTTCATCTTATATCCTCTTTTCAAGACACTGTCCACTCCGTTCAACAGCTCTTCCAAGTCCTTTGCTGCCTCTGACAGAATTACAATGTCATCGGCGAACCTTAATGTTTTTATTTCTTCTCCATGGATTTTAATGCCTACTCCGAACTTTTCTTTTGTTTCCTCTACTGCTTGCTCAATATACAGATTGAATAGCATCGGGGGAAGGCTACAATCCTGTCTCACTCCCCAACCACTGCTTCCCTTTCATGTCCCTCGACTCTTATAACAGCTATCTGGTTTCTATACAAATTGTAAATAGCCTTTCGCTCCCTGTATTTTACCCCTGCCACCTTCAGAATTTGAAAGAGAGTATTCCAGTCAAGATTGTCAAAAGCTTCCTCTAAGTCTACAAATGCTAGAAACGTAGGTTTGCCTTTTCTTAATCTTTCTTCTAAGATAAGTCGTAAGGTTAGTATTGCCTCACTTGTTCCTACATTTCTACGGAATTCAAACTGATCTTCCCCGAGGTCCGCTTCTACCAGTTTTTCCATTCGTCTGTAAAGAATTCGCGTTAGTATTTTGCAGCTGTGACTTATTAAACTGATAGTTCGGTAATTTTCACATCTGTCAACACCTGCTTTCTTTGGGATTGGAATTATTATATTCTTCTTGAAGTCTGTGGGTATTTCGCCTGTCTCATACATCTTGCTCACCAGATGGTAGAGTTTTGTCATGACTGGTTCTCCCAAGGCCATCAGTAGTTCTAATGGAATGTTGTCTACTCCCGGGGCCTTGTTTCGACTCAGGTCTTTCAGTGCTGCGTCAAACTCTTCACGCAGTATCTTATCTCCCATTTCATCTTCAACTACATCCTCTTCCATTTCCATAATATTGTTCTCAAGTACATCGCCCTTGTATAAACCCTCTATATACTCCTTCCACCTTTCTGCCTTCCCTTCTTTGCTTAGAACTGGGTTGCCATCTGAGCTCTTGATATTCATACAAGTGGTTCTCTTCTCTCCAAAGGTCTCTTTAATTTTCCTGTAGGCAATATCTATCTTACCCCTAGTGAGACAAGCCTCTACATCCTTACATTTGTCCTCTAGCCATCCCTGATTAGCCATTTTGCACTTCCTATCGATCTCATTTTTGAGACGTTTGTATTCCTTTTTGCCTGCTTCATTTACTGCATTTTTATATTTTCTCCTTTCATCAATTAAATTCAATATTTCTTCTGTTACCCAAGGATTTCTATTAACCCTCGTCTTTTTACCTACTTGATCCTCTGCTGCCTTCACTACTTCATCCCTCAGAGCTACCCATTCTTCTTCTAGTGTATTTCTTTCCCTCATTCCTGTCAATTGTTCCCTTATGCTCTCCCTGAAACTCTCTACAACCTCTGGTTCTTTCAGTTTATCCAGGTCCCATCTCCTTAAATTCCCACCTTTTTGCAGTTTCTTCAGTTTCAATCTGCAGTTCATAACCAATAGATTGTGGTCAGAATCCACATCTGCCCCTGGAAATGTCTTACAATTTAAAACCTGGTTCCTAAATCTCTGTCTTACCATTATATAATCTATCTGATACCTTTTAGTATCTCCAGGATTCTTCCAGGTATACAACCTTCTTTTATGATTCTTGAACCAAGTGTTAGCTATGATTAAGTTATGCTCTGTGCAAAATTCGACAAAGCGGCTTTTTCATTTCTTCCCCCCAATCCATATTCACCTACTATGTTTCTTTCTCTCCCTTTTCCTACTGACGAATTCCAGTCACCCATGACTATTAAATTTTCGTCTCCCTTCACTACCTGAATAATTTCTTTATCTCGTCATATATTTCATCAATTTCTTCATCATCTGCAGAGCTAGTTGGCATATAAACTTGTACTACTGTAGTAGGCATGGGCTTTGTGTCTATCTTGGCCACAATAATGCGTTCACTATGCTGTTTGTAGTAGCTAACCCGCACTCCTATTTTTTTTATTCATTATTAAACCTACTCCTGCATTACCCCTATTTGATTTTGTGTTTATAACCCTGTATTCACATGACCAAAAGTCTTGTTCCTCCTGCTACCGAATTTCACTAATTCCCACTATATCTAACTTTAACCTATCCATTTCCCTTTTTAAATTTTCTAACCTACCTGCCCGATTAAGGGATCTGACATTCCACGCTCCGATCCGTAGAACGCCAGTTTTCTTTCTCCTGATAATGACGTCCTCTCGAGTAGTCCCCACCCGGAGATCCGAATGGAGGACTATTTTACCTCCGGAATATTTTACCCAAGAGGACGCCATCATCATTTAATCATACAGTAAAGTTGCATGTCCTCGGGAAGATTTACGGCTGTAGTTTCCCCTTGCTTTCAGCCGTTCGCAGTACCAGCACAGTAAGGCCGTTTTGGTTAATGTTACAAGGCCAGATCAGTCAATCATCCAGACTGTTGCCCCTGCAACTATTGAAAAGGCTGCTGCCCCTCTTGAGGAACCACATGTTTGTCTGGCCTCTCAACAGATACCCCTCCGTTGTGGTCGCACCTACGGTACAGCCATCTGTATCGCTGAGGCACGCAAGCCTCCCCACCAACGGCAAGGTCCATCGTTCATGGGGGGGGGGGCTTAACTGTTTACTGCAAATATTTCGAATTTCCTTTCTTACTCTGCCGCCAAGTGTGGGAATTCTGACAGCAACCAACAATGATTCACCATCTCTTATGTATGGTATCTCTTGGCTCCATTGGCAGCAACTATGGAGTTCGTATCAAATTCTTAACTACCAAATACGTCCTCAAACTGGTATGGCAATACTACGTATCTTGATGAATAGAACGTGAGCAAGTATTTAGCGATATGCCACTAACGACGTCAAATATCTCAGCTTTGTCGCTGGATCAGAGGTTGCGTCATGCACTGCAGTGCAAAGGATCTCATGTTAAGACCCACGTCAATTCTCGGAAGGTTTTTTTTTCCATTTGTTACTAGTTCCTCCACTGTACTGGTCGTAACGATAATTACAGCAACACTACCATGTGATTCCATTCCATACTATTGAAACCAAACCATACTCTCCGTTTTCCGAGCTTTCTGGACCAATGTTGGACAAAATTATGTGTGCAACAACCCTACACGATATGAATTCCATCGTTTCATTTCGTCCATTTTACAGATATCTGAGCATTCGGGTGTGTCCACTGAAAACGACGACGACGACGACGAGACCCAGTGAGGTCCCCACAAGATCCACGAAAGGGCGAACCCACTGTTGGAGGTAAATAACAAATCGTTTATGCTGACGTTTCGCTTGGACAAAAACACTGCAAAGCAGTTGCAACTAAGGTTCAGAGACTATCTGATGAAACCAACCAAAAGAAACCAGCCCTTGACTGCAATTCGCATGCTGCTCTTAACTTTAAGATTTCACTCCACAGGAACCTTTCAAATGGTAGTCGGTTACCTGTTTAAATTAAACGTAGCAACAGCTTGCAGAGCTGAAATGATAATTAAATCAAGACCCTAAGCTGCCGACACGCGTTGATATACATCAACGGGGCCAGCTGAAAATGTGTGCCCCGACCGGGACTCGAACCGTGATCTCCTGCCTCCATGGCCGCCGAGGGCTCAGAGGATACTGCGACTGCAGGGATTTATCCCTCGCACTCTCCCCATGAGATCCACATTTCCAAATTAATGCCCACACACTACATTCGTAGTGTCTCTGCCAACTGCACTCGTTACTCGCCGCAGACAATCTTACCGAGTCCCGTGAGAGTTGGGGCAATGCGTGTGCATCCAGCACAGACGAAGAAGGTCAATGGCCGGTTAGCCTTAACTATATGGAGATGGTATCTGTTCTTTCGGACATACCATCGGTGACCATGCAGCTCACTTAGAATGAAATGATAATTAAATGAAGACCATAGGCTGTCGACAGGCAGAGTTGTCCACAAGGTTTTAATCAAACATCTTATGGGTAAAAAATGGCGCTACGAACACCCAACATCGATTTGTTGTAGACTCGTAGAACATATTCTGAGATCAAACTTAATGTGGTATCTTGAACAGAATGACCTTCTCAAAGCCAAAAAGCATGTATTTCGAAAACATCGATCATGTGAAACCTGACTCACACTTTTCTCACATGACATATTGAAAGCTTTCGATCAAGACAAGCAGGAACATGTAGTATTTGTTGATTTACGAAAAGCATTTGACTCAGTACCACACCTACACTTATTGTCAAAAGTACATTCTTATGGGGTAACAAGTGAAATTTATGACGGGACTGAGGACTTTTTGGTAGGGACGACACACCATGTTATCTTCGATGCAGAGTTATTGTCAGATGTGGAAGTAACTTCAAGTGCGCCACAGGGAAGTGTGCTGGAACCCCCGCTGTTGATGCTGTATATTAATGACCTTACAGACAATACTAATAGCAAAATCAGGCTTTGTGCTGATAATGCAGTTATCTATAATGAAGTACTATCTCAAAGAAGCTGCACTGATAAGATTTCAACATCGTACAAGTATTGGCAAATTGCTCTAAATGTTCAGAAATGTAAAATTTCAGGCCACAAAATGAAGAACCGTACTGTCCTATTACTCTAATATAATGAGTCACTGTTGAAGTCGGCCGACTCATATAAAAACCTGGGTGTAACATTTCGTAGGGATATGAAATCGAATGATCAGATAGGTTCAGTCGTGGGTAAAGCAGGTGGTAGACTTCGGTTTACTGGTAGAATACTGGGGAAGTGCAGTCAGTCTACAAAGGAGATCGCTTACGAATCACCCGTGTGATCAGTTCTAGAATACTGCTCAAGTGTGTGCGTGAACCGTACTGAGGGCAGCATGAATGGTCACAGGTTTGTTTAATCCGTAGGAGATTGTAACAGGGGTACTGAACGTTCTGAATTGCAAGGCTCTTGATGACTATCCGGAGAAAGTCTATCAACAAAGTTTCAAGAACCGGCTTTAAATGATTACTCTAGGAATATACTACAACCCCCTACTTATTGTTCATATGGGGGTCGTGTGGATAAGATTAGAATAATTACAGCACGCCCACAGGCGTTCAAATAATCATTCCTCCCGTGTTCCATACGTGAATGGAGCGGGAAGAAACCCTAATAACTGGTAGAATGGGACGTAACCTCTTCCATGCACCTCACGGTGGTTTGCAGAGTATATATGTAGATGTAGAAGGAGATTTTTGCCATTTTTCTGGCGTTATAGGTGCTGTTGACCGCACTCAAATCTCCATCAATCGCTTGGCGGTGACAGTGGTCGCACGGGATCGCCGCGCGGTCTCAGGCGCCTTGTCACGGTTCGCGCGGCTCCCCCTCGTCGGAGGTTCGAATCCTCCCTCGGGCATGGGTGTGAGTGATGTCCTTAGCGTAAGTTAGTTTAAGTTAGGTTAAGTACTGTGTAAGCCTAGGGACCGATGACCTCAGCAGTTTGGTCCCATAGGACCTTACCAAAAATTTGCAAAACAGTTTTGGCGACAGTGCTGAGATATTTAGAAATCGTCACGTGTGATTTTATGTACAAGCGATGTCAGACGCTCAGCGGCGATATTTAAATATCGTGGCTAGATTACCAGGATCTGCCCATTAGAGCAACATTTACGGAAACTCACATGTACATGTTCAGTTAAGAACAAGAGAAATTCTGGAAGGCAAACTTCTGGGAGGCAGTGACTGTCAGTGAAGGAGGTATTTGCTGACGCCGGTACTTCGCGAAGAAACGGCGGCTGAGCGAATCTGTAATCGTGCCCACGAGAAGACCAGACCAGAAGTTGAAAGAACGTTTGGAGTGGCGAAAAGGTGGTTTCCCTGTTTGAGTTTAGGACTCAGGATGAAAGTAAATCGTGCAGCAGTTATAATAGTTGCTGTTGTGGATTGGCAGGAGAGCCAACCCGGTTTTGAGAGGAAGCCGAAAGGCACGCGTTTTAGCTCACACAGGCTGGCGTGAGGTCTGGAACAGGACAAGGAAATTAGACTAGCAAAAAAGGACGTAGCTGTGGAATACTTAACTTTAATCCATAAATGGTGAACATCGCTCTTGACGGTACATTATTCATCATCTCAATAGTAACTGGTAATGGCGCCTTGCTAGGTCGTAGCAAATGACGTAGCTGAAGGCTATGCTAACTATCGTCTCGGAAAATGATAGCGTATTTTGTCAGTGAACCATCGCTAGCAAAGTCGGTTGTACCACGGGGGCGAGTGCTAGTAAGTCTCTCTAGACCTGCCGTGTGGCGGCGCTCGGTCTGCAATCACTGATAGTGGCGACACGCGGGTCCGACCTATACTAACGGACCGCGACCGATTTAAAGGTTACCACCGAGCAAGTGTGGTGTCTGGCGGTGATACCACAGTTGCAACATTTGTCTTCCACAATATGGCTGTCAATGCATCAGAGCGGCTACCTGAAATGATGACTACGTATTTGCTGGGAGAAGAGTGTGCGCAGAAATTCCAGCATCTGCAGAACATGAAGACAACAGAGATAATTATGGCGTGAGGGCGGCGTTTATTAACAATAAATTTATGTAAAAAGTTTTTGAAAAAAGCTGAATAAATGTGAAAAGTTTCAATTTGAAAGGCAGATTTTCCTTTCCTTTCTTTTAATTCTAATCACTTCCCTTTCTCCTGGTTATTTAATTCCCCATCAGAAGAACAACACCATGAATAATATTAAAAACTGCCTTCTACATAACAAATTGGTCTCAGAAAATTGATTAGATTGTATTAAGATATATACAAAACCCCACATATAATTCCAGGATAAGAATCAGTCTACAAAGAAATTAAAACAGACTACATACCCAAAGGAAATGAAGGTAACAGCGGTCACCATGGAATGCGTGCGAAACTTATTGACAAGGTATGTATCGAACATTACTTTTTTTTTTTTTTTCAATTCCCCCCGAAGGGGGCGGGCTGGCAGCAGCTTACTACGCTGCTCTACAGCCTACAGACTTTTGTTTAAAAAAGGAAGAAGAAAGAAACAAGGAAAAACAGGCGATAAAATGGTGATTTAAAGTGTAAAATGGCGTAAAAATGCGGAAAGTTAAAACAGAAAGCAAAAGGGGTTAGCAATGTTGATAAAATACACAGGAATCAGACTAGTAACATAGTAGACACACAATCAAAAAACATGGCGACGGTCTGGTTTCTGTTCACAAGTGATTAAAAAAAAAAGCAAACCCAGCGACACTATGATGGCTGTTCGCTACACTTCCCAAAAGACACAACACGGAGCACGCACTGGAAAACACACTGTAAAACACTACACGAAAAAGGCGGCACAAAGATGGCACTCCCGATCCAAGGCAGATGGGGGGGGGGGACCTGGAGTAGGGGGAGGGAGGAGAGGAAAAAACGAAAAGGGGGGGGGAACCAAGGAGGGAGAGGACTAATAAAGGGGGAGAAGGGCAGACGCAAGACGGAATGAGAGGAGGCAGAGGAGGGAAATGTAAAAGGACTCGGGGGAGAGAAGGGGGCAAAGAGAGGGAAGGTGTGGAAGAAAGAGGATGGAAGGGGGGGAGAGGGAGCCCGAGAAAAGGACAGAGGAAAGGAGGGGGAGTGAGGATCAGAGTTGATAGGAGGGATAAATGGAGGGAGAGAGGGCATCATCTGGGAGGGGGAGTTGATGGAAGCCACCTTGGGAAAGGAGATGTAGGGTGTAGAGATGGAGGATAGGGGGGACACAACGGTGAAGACGTGGCAGGGGGCGGGGATCGGAGAGGAGAGGAGCAACCAGGGGGTGAGGGGGTTCAAGACGGCGGGAGGTGTAGAGGATGCGGATATGTTCGAGGAATAGGAGCAGATGGGAGAAAGGAATGAGATCATAGAGGATCCGCGTGGGAGACGGGAGGCGTATACGGAAGGCGAGGCGGAGTGCATGACGCTCAAGGATCTGGAGGGACTTATAGAATTTGGGGGGGGGGGGCAGATATCCAGGCAGGACTGGCGTAACAGAGGATCGAACATTACAAGACTGGAAGAAATTTACAGTGTGTCAGTTTAAAAGTCTGATAATCTTTTAATTTCTTCAAGTTCTAATTCTTTAATTTCTTTATGTATTTCGAGGGTTTCCATTCTTATTTCATGTTCTGCAAGAGAGCACTATACTTTGATTTTATGTTCACGTTCGAAGCATGCAAATCTTTGATTCCCAAACTGGAATTTCTTATCGAGAATATTTTCTGTTTTTTCGCACTTGCAACGAGAGTCTGACACCGCAAGAGTGGTTTGAAAAGTTCTCAGAGTCACCACGAGAGGTCAGCGCTAGCGCAACGAGTTGTTCACGCGATATTCGTTGGGCTGTTGACGTCGTGGTGAATTTCTATGTCTTAAGCGTCGAAGTATCAGGTATTTGGTAACGTTCAATATTAAGGATTAATTAATATTCCTTACGGTAAATAAAGTTCTAGTTCCAACAGAACTGACAATATGGTAGTCAAACCTACTAACGATGCTGGCACACATTGCCTTTTCTTTCTACCCACAGGCATTAAGTCCTACGCCCACCTTTAATTCAAGCTGGCGAATAATATTTGATGAGATCTTGACGCCAATTTAAGCTAAGTTTAATATTTATGCAATATGGTTTACAGTATTCTTCCATAGGCAAATAAGTTTGACCTTGTTGCACTAAAGAATCTTTTTTAATGAAAACCATAGCGTTTTCCGCGTGGTCACGCTGTATACAATGTAACATTTGAGATATTATTCCTATCTAAGGTTAGGTAGCAGACTACATTTTGTAAATGCTTGACCTATATCGGTCAATAATATATAAGTGTGTTGGCAGTGTCGTTGTGCACCCTGACACACCCTACCTTAAACATTAGGTGCTTATTTCTTGGTAGTCTATGTAAGAATTTCACCACGCTCATAATAATCCTCATCCTAAATAATTAATAGCCTTACAGGAAATATCCTAAACAGGTAATATCTGATACACTAGAGTGTGTATTCGACAATTAGGGTAGCATAACCTATTTAAATGCATAGGGGTCTTGAACCTACTACTAACTAATACTTAACCTTTTCCCTTTTTTCTTCCACGTGATCCTTGTGACTACATATAGTGGACGGTCGTACATATTATATTTTTAGTTAGTGTATGTTTGGTTAAGTTATTACAGCTTTCCTAAGCACAACGTTCACCATCTGTGCATAAAGTCAGAAATGATGCCCTATGCTTTACACACCCAGTGAGTCACAAATCCGTAGTAACATAGTGCCATAACATAACAATGTTAGTCAAATTTCGCGTTAACAAACTGACGTATTAGTCCATGTATAATGGAAATTATTTCATTTCCACCTTGTCCTAACCCTGAGAAGTTCTCGCGTTACGGACATATAACCTTGCTCATCCCCCACATGAGATCGTGCAGAACCATACAACATAGCGGTGATCATATGTGGTTCTTAATGTAACAATCTGAACTTAACGTCTAAGTAAATTTCTTATCAGTAATAAGGTGTCGGGTTACAGTTAACGCTCATCGGGATTCTATCTACTTAGTGCCTTGTTCTCTCATAAATTTACAGTTTAACATTATAGGTCATTTCCCAGTGCGTAACATAAAGACAGCCAATGGCAGGCACCTCTGACTTTCTGTGAGCGCATGCGCGTGATTCGCCGTCTCGCTCGGTACATACCCGCGTGCCACAGTCAGTTCCCACGTAGCGCCCACGGCTAACCGACTGCTCTCCACGAAGTGGGGCCGGGGCTGTTCCTCAGCTGAGTAACGTAGCTTGACGTGGTACCACGGTACTTTAGATTTCTATGTTTCACCGTGCCTTGTTCTGGCATGTATTAGTTTATTTTATTCTTCTGAAGAAGCCTAGATTACTCTAGATGAAACCTGTGTAAAGACCAGTAACATTTCGCAACTGAGGCGGATTGTTGACGTATTATTTTATCGCAGTTGCTGAGAGTGCTGCAACGTGTTAAAAATTCTTAGACTGGACTGTTTGTTGCCTGTAAACACGGGCCACGTCGGCGCTCTCTGAAGAGAGCTGTGGCGGTGACGTGGCTCTGTTGTTGTTCCGGCGCAATGATTTGCGAAGATGGAAAAAATCGAGATTCGAGCAGTGATTAAAGAAAGGTGTGAAAGCAAAGGACATTCGTGCCGACTTCCAGAATACACTGAGGGAGTTGTTCGGGAGAGATTAGGTGATGATCCGTGCAGTGGTCGGCCAAGATGTGTCACTACGCCAGAAATCATTGCAAAAGTGCAAAAAATGGTCACGGAGGATCGCCGAATGTAAGGGCGTGAAATTGCTCACACTTGCCAGATATCATCTGAAAGGGTATATCACATTTTAACTGAAGAATTAGATATGAAAAAAACATATCTGCAAGATGGGTGCGGCGACTCTCGACGCTGGGTCAAAAACGCACGAGCCGGCCGGAGTGGCCTTGCGGTTCTAGGCGCTACAGTCCGGAGCCGAGTGACCGCTACGGTCGCAGGTTCGAATCCTGCCTCGGGCATGGATGTGTGTGATGTCCTTAGGTTAGTTAGGTTTAATTAGTTCTAAGTTCTAGGCGACTGATGACCTCAGAAGTTATGTCGCATCGTGCTCAGAGCCATTTGAACCAAAAAAACACACGAGAATGGGCATATCGGAACAATGTTTGGCCCGTTTTAGGAGAAACGAACAAGATTTTTTGCGTCGGTTTGTGATCACAGATCAAACCTGGGTGCACTACTGTACCCCAGTGACAAAACAACCGTCAAAGCAGTGGAAACATGCTGATTCTCTGCCTCCAAAGAAAGCAAAGACAATTCCTTTGGCAGGAAAGGTGTTCTGGGATGCGAAGGGGATTCTGTTTGTAGATTATCTCCCCACTGGGCAAACAATTACTGGAGAATACTATGCTAACCTCCTGGTCAAATTGCAACAAAAGCTACGCTAAAAAAGGCCAGGTTTAGCAAGGAAGGAAATCACCTTCCATCAAGACAATGCTCGCCCACACACATGTGCCGTCGCCGTGGCTAAATTACGCGAACTAATTCACCTGATATGGCTCCGTCAGACTTCCATCTCTTCTGAAAACTGAAAATTTGTCTCAGAGGATGAAGATTCACCTCAAACGAAGAACTGACAGCCAGAGTTGACAACTATTTTGCAGGCCTGGAGGAAACTCATTTTCGAGATGTGATGAAGGCCCTGGAACATCGTTGGACCAAGGAGACTACACACCCTCGTATGACAGAATACTGGCTTATGTGTTGCTCATCTACATTTAACTAGAGGTTATTTTCAGTGCAAAATGCGTAGCGTTGTGCTGTTACAGTAACGTTTGTACATTATTTTAGTATCGTTGTAACCAGCTCGACTAAACATCCCTTCCTTCGTTTTCATTTTCATTGTCATCCACGAGAGCAATAATTTCGCGTGAAGATACAGCTGTCTCCTCGTTTACTGATAATGTGAATGAACGGCAGCCTGTGTTATCCAAATCTGTATCAGAACAAGAACATAACGAATGGGGTTATAAAATATCTTCTAAACAGCAAAATTGGTTGCAAAAAACTTGCAGATCAGTGCACAAAAAAATTGTGGCTTCAGGAGCTCCACTTTCCATTACAGCCTTAGGAAATTATTGTCTCCTCTTCTACACATTTCAGCCTTGAAGAGTTCAGCCATCATTTTTGCTCCAGTTTACGTATCACATACATAATTAGACCTCGTCACGTGCGAATGCTTTGTTGACCCTTTTCTTAGCTTTTTGGTAACACATTTTCAGGCTCTTCGAGTCACCATTTGCCGCGATGTTACGAGAATTAAAGTCAACAGCAACTTCTCTCCATGCCTTTACCTTGTTGGCCGCAATGGGTTTAATCTGAGTTTTCGTTTCTTTCCAGTTGTATCTTTGTACTGGTCTAACACAATTTACAGCAGCAAATCTTGCTTGTATTTAGGAAAAGTTTGATGATCTTTTTCCGTTTGCTTGTCTGCACGGTTATAGCTCGACATCTTCAATAATAAATACTGTGTATGTAAGATGTACGATGAATACAGGGTGTTTCAAAAAGAATATACATATTACAAAGTATTATTTTGTGCAAACTATCGATCGCTGCGCCTCTGCTTGGCTATTGGAGCAAGGAATACAGAGTCTAGTTTATGTTAATAGCCGCTAGATGTCAGTTGTCTTCTGTTTTGCTTGGTAACCGACATATGTTTAAAATGCCTACTCCGCAGCAGAAATCATTTTGTGTTCTCGAGTGCAGTTCCGTGATTACAGTGGAAAGACGTTTCAGCCTGAGGTACCAAATTGATCCATCCGAATGGGCGGAACATTCGCAGATGGCATCGACAGTTTCTAGATACAGGACTTGTATGTAAAGGAAAGAGTCCTGCCCGCCGTCATGTTCATGAAGAAAATGTTGCACGAATTCATACTACTTTGCAATCTAGTCGTTCAAAATCAACTCATCGTGCCAGTCGGGAGTTACAACTGCCTACAACAACAACTTGGCGTGTTTTGAGACGTCGGTTGGTTGTGTCGCCATACAAGTTACAGCCGTTACTAGCTCTGCGTCGCGACGACAAACGCAAAAGTGTGGCATTTTGTAAACGAGATTCTTTATGCTATTGACAATTATAACACTTTCGCATAACACATTGTGTTAAGTGAAGAAGCGACTTTTCATGTTAGTGGTCAGGTAAACAAACACAACGTTCGAATTTGGGGCCTACAGAACCTATAAGCAGCCACTGAACATGTACGAGGTTCACCCAAAGTCATTGTGTTTTGTGCGACATCCCGATCATCTGTTCGTGCGGCCCATTCTTCTTTGATGGAAACACGGTTAACGGTCAGCAGTATCTAGCCATTTTACAAAACTGCTTGTTTTCGAGGCTGCACGAAGACAACTTCATTTTTCAAGACGGGGCAGCCCCTCACTGGAGTTGCCAAGTGCGCGAGTATCTGAATGAAACTCTACAGAACCGTTGGATTGGTCGTCAAGGAGCTGGCGAGTTAGCATGTGTCACCTGGGCTCCACGGTCACTGGGTTTGATACCCTCTGACTTTTTCCTGTGAGGTTTCGTTAGAGACAACGTTTATGTTCTAACATTCCCACAGAACCTGGATGAGTTGAAGAACCGGATGCATACCGCCATAACAACAGTGATAAATGACATGCCAGAGTATGGAAGGAATGTGAGTATCGATGTGATAATGTTTGTGTCACTGATGGGGGACATATTGAACATCTGTGATCTGAACTTGAGAGGTTCGTAAATATGTGTGTAATGATTCATATTCGTATGTCTTAAAGTTTAATGAATATATGCAATCGAAATACGAATATTCTTTTTGAAACTCCCTGTATATGCGGTCGCAGCCCAATAATCAAATGTTCAAACACGTGTGAAATCTTATGGGACTTAGCTGCTATGGTCATAAGTCCCTAAGCTTACACACTACTTAACTCAAATTATTCTAACACACACACCCATGTCCGAGGGAGGACTCAAACCTCTGCCGGGACCAGCCGCAGGCTGTAGCGCATCAGACCGCTTGGCTAATCCCGCACGGCAGCGCAATAATCGTCTCGATAGGCGACTTGAGCCGTGTTGCAAAGCGTGTTACGTGCTAGCTTAGATGACACCTGAACCTGCTCCGGTGGATCCAGGTATAGCGTTTACACAGTACAGCTGAGTCCAGAAGATGGTTCATTTTCTCATCTGTCGTCAGATTCGATCTCCAGCTGGCGACGTCCACACAGTCCGGCCGAAGTGCAGCCGCGCCGCGCCGCGCCGCCCCCCGACTCTCTGCCGCGCAGTGCGGTCCCGGCCGTCGGCCTGCTGCTGGGGGGCGAGCTGGCAACGCCGCCCCGTGACGTCACCGCAGGCTGCCGCTGCGGCTCTCAGCTGTGTGCGCCGCTCGCCCGGCTCAGAAGGCGTCCGCTGGAACACCCAAGAGAGAGAGAGGTAAGGCGGCCAGCTGGACTCTGCTGCAATGTCCAAGAGGCCCGCTGTTCGGAGCGCGTTTATCTGGTTTTGTGATTCGCTAACTACTGGTGTCTGTGTGGCTGTTGTTCCATTAAGGCTAGTTTACACTACGGCATTGCGCTGCGATTTCATAATACATGACAGAACCCACGGCGACACCGGGGTTCACATCTGTAGCTCGTGTTCTATTGGCTAGCGTTGCTACCTCTGCATTACAGGGTCCTAGGTTCGATTACCGGCCGGGTTGGGAATTTTCTCCGCTCGGGGCCGGGTGTTCGTATCGTCCTCATCATTTCATGATCATTTATGAAAATGGCGAGATCGGACTGAGTAAAGATTGGCAATTTGTATGGGCGCCGATAACCAAGCAACTGAGCGACCCACAAACCAAACATGATCAGCAATCTGTGTTCACATAAGTTTTATAGTTTTCTGAGTGCCGTAGTCGTGTCTAAACTGAAAGTTTTGACAACTGCACCAGCAGTGCCGTAGTTAATTAATGCCTCTTTGCGTGAAATCACTGCATAAAGAAAGAAATAAAAAACGTGTTTGGGTCCGTGAGTGAATAAAGAAAAGATGTCAGCTCAGTTGCTCACTACTCTTGCAGGTGGAAACTAATGGAAAACCCTTAATCTTATCACAGAATGCTACCAGAATAGGTTATGTTTCCACTAAATAGTCAGTGCTGCAGTGACGAAGGAAAAATATGGTAGTCAGTGAAACAATGTCGCCAGAACTGAAATTAGAAATCAAATTGTGTAGGGTCCAGAACTCTCGTCCTGCTAGAAGGTTCAGATGTAATAGGTGGTGACGTGTTCGCATTAACACAACATTTAACTTAGCCTTTCTCGGCACATGCTTCACTGAGTTTCGAAGAAAGCATGTAGCTCACTGTGTTGTGAAAAATGCATTTGGAATTCGGGTTCCCACTTTCACTTATATGAAGAACCTGTGGTGTCACCGCCAGACACCACACTTGCCAGGTGGTAGCCTTTAAATCGGCCGCGGTCCGTTAGTATACGTCGGACCCGCGTGTCGCCACTGTCAGTGATTGCAAAGCGAGCGCCACCACACGGCAGGTCTAAAGAGACTTCCTAGCACTCGCCCCAGTTGTACAGACGACTTTGCCAGAAGGGGATCACTGACAAATACGCTCTCATTTGCCAAGACAACAGTTAGCATAGCCTTCAGCTACGTCATTTGCTACGACCTAGCAAGGCGCCATTACCAGTTTATATTGAGATTGTAATTATGTACCGTACACCAATTATGTATTATGTACACCAATTATGAATTCCAGCAGCAACGTACCTTATTGGCTATATTAATTACATTGTCCTGTTCCATACCTCAGGCCAGTTTGCGTGAGCTTAAACGCGTGCCTTTCGGCTACCTCACAGTGGCTTGGCTGTCTGGCCAAATCACAACAGAACCAATACCACTGCTGCTAGAAACAGTTGAGAAAATTGTCAGTGCTGCATACGGTAGTTTGTCAGAGAAAAGCAGCTCCTCAACAGTCTGTACCACCACAGCTAGCAGACCAGGAGTGTCTCAATAACTGAGTTAGGAACAAGGACGAACATGAAAGAAAAGCTACAATAATAATTGCAACATTGCAAAGTTCAATTACGTTTCTCAATGAACACTGCTGTCGCCTTCAAATAAATTAATAACGATTTGTGTAACTTTTCCTCCTGTTATCAGTTTCCGTTAAAAAAGAATCGGCCAACTCAAACCAAGGGGGTTTAGTTTTGTAGAAGTGAACTTTTCCACAGCTAGATGTTTTCCATGCCTGTATTTTTCTTAATTCTTTTGTGTGTCCACTCCTAATCGAATGAACTCTGCTCTACAGCTCAGACGCTGTCAACCCATTCATGCACTACAGCGCGGCTGCTTGTCATTTTCGTAAACACCATTTAATCCACGAACACCTATGCCTAGCATAGGTATCCAATAAACGAATCATTTCCTCCCTTCCTCACTTCATACTCCAATTTGACACCTCATCGTCACACCAAACTGCCACACTCTCGCCTCTACTCGCCAAGTTGGTAGAAGCCGAAAATGTTTAGTTTGCGGTAGCATATTTGCATGCAACCCGGTGTCGACGTGTAAATTAGGCTTCAACCAAACGAAAGTAGCACCCCTTCAAGCAAAAGACAGTGGACTCTAGCCTTTGATAATTTATTGATCGACATTTGTCGCCAGTTATCGCATATTTAATCGCAGAAAAGCGTGAGTGAGAACAACGTTGTGAACGGAAAACGGCGTCTGATTCAGATGGCTTGTGTTCCGATGTGTCAGGTGTTTCGTCCTGCGAAATTGCAGTGCCAGCCGTGCCTCGATGCGACCCCGTGCGCATAGGACGCTGGTTCGTTGTCAGGACACCACTGTTAGTCGTAGACAGTTAATAACAGTAATGGAACATCACACAAGCAAAGTTTGATATTTCAGCTGTAAAAGTGCATAGCTTATAATAATGAGTGATGGGCTGCATGTAATGCATATGCACATTCTAGTTACATATTAGAATTGTACACACTTACCTGATTCTCTTGTTTCGTTACTGGGTACCCGAAGATGATCAGATGGTGGACCGAAAGCGATTGGTCCCAATAAAAACGGGAATACAACTGAGCGTTTGACAATGCAATGCTTAAAATTCGTTACATACTTTGTCTTCGAAAATTTTTAATCCAAATTCGTTGTCTTTGCTGGTTGTCAGCCAATCGCTACATATAACATTGCCTCTGGTGGCGAAACGACGCTTTGTCTTTATTTCAATACTTTTAAAATTTTGTAGTGTTTAGGTTGAGAAGGAATGATCTGTGGCATTACTCAATATGTTGGTTAGGTTGAGAGGCGAAAATTACGTTGGGAGTTCGCGATTTCACAAAAAGTTTGTGTAATGTTTGTGCATTATGAAAAACCCTTCTATATATTGTGCTAAGTGTTCAATTGATCATTTTCAATATGTCTTAATGATGGGGAGCAAGTCATTGTACATTTACATCGCAAATTAATCTGTATATAGGTTAAACTCTGAAGATGTGATAGCCATTTCACTTTTTAAAAAAATTAAATATACAGACACGAGTTGGTAATTCCTACCTACCTCCTTTTACACATTACAGTAATAGAAATTCTTCTACGCAGTAGGACTTGTAAGGACAAACTTTATCAGTTTGTCATCAAATTTTACTTCGCTATCTGACGTTTCATATGACTGCGTAAGTGATCAAAAGTTTTTGTTACAGCATTGTACACCAACCTTAATGTGGGGTAGTAAGGCTATTTTTGTTTTTCGTATTGTAATTATGTACGTCATTGTTCCTTTTGAATTATAGTGGATTATTTACAACTAAGATGAGTTACCAAGACCATTATTCTGCAGGAAATTATTGAATGAAAATATGCAAAACATGTCAAATTACTGGTTTGTCTGCTGCCAAAATATGCAATGATTCTAAGTACAAATGTAGCTGAACTAAGTTTTGGGAGTTTCGAAGTGTTTTTTCCCAATTTAAGTTCTCATCAGTATGGACCCCTAAGAATTTTGAAATTTCCTCCCTATATATTTTCCCACCATGTTACTCATCCTTGCTGTACTACCTGTAGATGTGTGAAGCTGAATATCTTCTGTCACTTGCAGAAAACCAGCCGTTAATAATTTTGAGGACTTCGTTTACCATTTCTTTTGTTTCCGTATGTGGGCTCGGATTAATTACGATACTAGTGTTATCTGCAAAAGGAACCAATTCTAGATGTTGTTTACTCGATGGACGATCATTTACATGTATTAGGAATAGTAGTGGTATAAGACTGAACCCATAAGTGATTTCTTCCCAATCAGAATTATGTCCCTGGACTATATTGCTTGAGTTACTAAGTACAGCTTTCTACATTCTTTTGCGTAGGTATATTATCCATTGGTTGCCTATACCATCAGTCCCATAAGACTTAAAATTATCTAGGAGAACACTGTGATCCACGCAGTCAAATTCCATAGAGGGATCGCAGAAAATACTAATTTGCGCTGTTTTATTATTTAATGCTTGTAAAATCTGGTGAGTGAACGTGTAATTGGCATTCTCAGTAAAGGAGCCCTGTTGAAACCCAAACTGTAATTTTATAAGGATACTATTGTCACTAAGGTGAGATAATAACTTAGAATACGTCATCTTCTCAAAAATGTTTGAGAATGTCAGCCGTGAAACAGGTTGGTACTGACCGACATCCGTCTCATTAGCTTCCTCCAACAGAGGTTTAACAACTGCACATTTCAGTCGCATGGAAAAATGACCTGGAGTTGGTGATGCATTACACATTTCACATAAGATTGCGCTTATTGAATGGGAAAAATTTTTAGTACTCTGTTGGAAATACCATCAAAATCAGAAGAGTTTTTATTTTCGAGACGATGTGAAATTTTATTAATTTCAGAAGGCGAAGTTGGGATATATTCATATGATTGAATTTTATGGAAGTTATATTTTCAAGATACTGCTGTGATTTTGCTCTTTAACTGTCTGTCCCTACCGATTTCTATTATATATAAAAAATGATTAAGTGCATTTGCTACCTGTGACTCATTATTTATACCCCTTCTGTTCGCTTAAATAGTAATGTCTTTTTATGGCTGGTTAGCCTGTCTCTCATTTCACTAAATTCCATATAGTATTCTTTCTAACATTATGTACATGTTCTTTGATTTTTAATAACCTTAATAAGTAATTTTAAGTATCTTCTTAGCGTGCAACTACTCAGGATTCCTGCTTGTTCTTGAAGAAAGATAAATTTCCCTTTCCTTTCGAAAGATACTTTGATCGCTGTAATGTTCCTCGGTTTTTGACATGGCTGTTTAGTATCCTGATTAGCTTGTGCAGAGAGCTGTTTTCAAATAATATGAGTTTATCATGGAATACATTAAACTTTTTGATAGCATTTGGTTCTCTATAAATTACATCCAGTTCCATCTCCTGTAAGCTATTCCTAAAAGGTTCTCTCCGAAATGCCCTCCTCTGTAAGAAAAGTGAGTTCATATTTGGGAAAAGTTAAAGCACTCCTAACGGAACAGACGGCACGGTTTGAAGTGCGGCTTCGCTGAGCAAAACTGCCTCACTGAGGCGGGCCTTTGCCGAAATGAGGGCGCGCCCGGTTCACACTCGTAGCGATGACTACTCACGTTCCTTCAGTTTGGAGCTGAATGTGTGCATCGCTGAGTGTATAAGGAACGATCAGTTTCCGTTCGGAGGCCGTACAAGCCAGAATCGGATATCACGCAGGAAACACCGCCATGAGCATTGAGGTAATGCTGCCGAGAATTCTTCCGGGTTGTATGGCCGTGGTCCATGGAACTCTTCTGTCCCTGACGTTTCTTCCGAAGCTACGTTGGACATCTTCGGAGGTGCTCCTGGTTGTGCTGAGTCTTGCCGACTGACGAGTCGGACGTCGAAGAACGGCCTAAATACCGTGGAGAGTGGGCGTGGTCTGCATTTCACGCGATAGCAGGGTTGAACCTTGTCAAGGATAAAATATAGCTATCGATCATAGTACGTCAAAGATAGACTTCTAATTGATTCTGTAGCGCCTCTGTCCGTATATCGCTGAGTTTCATAGCTTCTTTTCTGTTAATATTATCCCATTTTTATGTATTTCAATGGCTTCTCTATATAGCCGTCATAGTACATAAAACATCAGTTTCCGAAAGTTTCACTGCGTGATCACCCGACTGAAGACTCTGTTCCATCCCGCCTGACTTGTCTGTTTTCCATAGTGGGCAAAGACTTTTAAGTTCCTTCAACCGTGTATTCAGACTTCTCTTTGTAGTTCCAATGTGGACCCTACCACGTGTACACGGAATCTTGTATACACCACTTGCAGACAGATGGGGACGTAGTTTATCTTTAACGGAACGTAGTGCTAGGCCTATTTTCTTAGTTGGTCTGAAAATCCGTCTAACGTTATGATTGCTTAAAGTATTGGCGATTTGATCCGTTACCTTTTTGATGCAGGGTAGAGAAATCGTGTTCTTCCATCAGGTTGATGGTGTGACCAAAAGCGAATATTAAACCATGTCGATGGTATCAGTACGTGCATGATACATTTGTGGTTTGGTCACATGGCAAAAAAAACTTCAGAGGAATTCTTTTGTTATTTAAATAGTATAAATCGTAAAATCCGGTTTACCATGGAAATGGAGAAAGACAATGCAATATCCTTGTTGGATGTCTTCGTTATGAGACACTGATGGCAGCTGGAAACATAGTCTGTCGGAAGGTTACACATACCGACAAACTTGCATAAGGATTCCAGTCATCATCCACAAGAGAAAACAGGTGTAATGAAGTATAGCGGACAGAGCTAAAAGGATTTGTGCGCCGGGATACCTGGAAGCCAAGTTAAAACATCTAAAGCAGGCGTTTGAGAGGAATGGGTACGCTACTAAGGAAATAGTTTTGCGGCCGAATTTCACGAGGTCTAAGGACAACGATAGGAGACAGCGATGGATGAACACGGTTTCTCTACCCTTCATCAAAAAGGTAACGGATCAAATCGGCAAGATTTTAAGGAAACATAACGTTAGACCGACCAACTAAGAAAATAGGTCTAGCACTTCGTTCCGTTAAGGATAAACGTCCTCCTCTGTCTGCAAGAGGTGTATACAAGATTTCGTGTACACGCGGTAGGGTCTACACTGGAACTACAAAGAGAAGTGTGAATACACTGTTGAAGGAACATAATTCTCGCCGACCAGGGAAAACAGACAAGTCAGTCGTGGCGGAACATGGTCTCCGGTCGGGTGACCACGTAGTGAAACATTCGGAAACTGAAGTTTTACGTACTATGACTATTATCCACGGCTATATAGAGGAGGCATCGAAATACATAAACATGGGGGTAATTTTAACAGAAAAGAAGCTGTGTCACTCATCGATATATGGGCAGAGGCGTTACAGAATATATGAGAAGTCTTTATCTTTGACCTACTATGATCGATAGTTATATTTTATCCTCGCAAGGTTCATCTCTATCACGTGAAATCCAGACCACGCCCACTCTCCACGGTATTTAGGCTGTTCTTCGACGTCCGACTCGTCAGTCGGCAAGACTCAGCACAACCAGGAGCACCTCCGAAGACGTCCAACGTAGTTTAGGAGGAGACGTCAGGGACAGAAGAATTTCCAACCCAGAAAAATTCTAGGCAGCTGAAACGTCCGGTCGCGAAAGCCTTCATTGTATGATTGAGGTAGTGATGCCACCGACGCACCAGGTTGAGGATAACCGTCTGGTGACACACCGCGACCTGCTGCGTGAAGAAGTCGGTAACTGACTGCGGTACACCGTCGCCTGGCAGGAATCGAAGCTTCGGGGAGAGATCGCGACTGCACTCCGTCCACCGTCAGAATAAACCTCGTGGAATCATTGCACTAAGTTTGCTTCCCCGTTTGCTGGAACCTCATTGGATTTCGTTCCACGTGGAGCGGAAGCCAAGCTGCTGCGAGTACAGTCAAGCACGATAATGAGGATACGTATTACGCTGTGCCTTCCACGTACACCGAAACAGCGATGACACGGGACAGCAGCTTCACTGGCGCACGTAACGTGGACAGCACCTGCTGGGGAACTGATCAAACTAACCTGCAGTGATGTGAACAGTTGCGGTAAAGACGTCGAACAGAAACAAGCGGCGAACAATACAGCTTTGAATGTCACTTCATTCTCATACAGAAGGAAATAATGTGGTGAAACTCGTGCGATACTCCTTAGACGTGGCCAAGCGGAAAACACAGCATGCTTCCGATCTCAGCTAACATAGTACAGTGATAAAAAACAAGTGATGAAAATTCCTGGCTTTAACAGGGGTAATTTGCCTGCGTGGGCTCTGTGTGGCGTAGAAGCGCGCTGTTGATTTCCCAGGTAGTTAAACGTTGAAGTCACTGATGGTGTTACAGCCAATCGCCTCGTCACCTAACTCCTTCCTTATCGCACAAATAGGAATAAATTTCAGTACTTCTGCGTTGATAACGACGCGATGAGAAACAGAATCCCAAACCACCAAAAGGTCCACATTTCCCCCTCTTCTATGACGCGCTGTTCTGCATTTCCTCATCGTTCAGCAATGACGTGTCACAAAGCTTCCTGCTTTAGTTCCAGTACGTTTGAAAGCTTAAATGTCGTGTCAGTTCTCGCGATAAATCCACTACCTCTGCTCCAGATCAGTTCTGTTGCGTTCAGACTGCAGCGTTAAGGTGACAAGTGCAAAACTGCAGCATTGCTATACTGAGCCCGACGCCGTGAAAATTATTGCTTGCAATTTTTCTACGAGATTCACCGCTCTGGCTCGCGAGACATCTGTCCTACAAAACAATGGGCACATTCTGAGTATTTCACTTTTCATATTCCTCGAAAAATTTTAATTGTGTAATGTATTCTTAACTTCAACAATATTTAAGAATCTTTTTTAAAATATCGACAACTAAGAATGTGTGTTTCCAAAGAAAACTAGAATTTTTCATGCGATATGTAATTGGAAACTAGATGTGCACTTTCTTGAAAAAGTTATTACATATGAATTCATTACCACACATTTGATGAATTTCATGTTAAAGTGATTTTGTTTTTCAAACAGAACAAAGAAAAACACTCTAAATTACGATTTTCGATTCGCCGCCCGCAAGTACACGTAACCATCAATCTATAGATTACATCACGCATATAAATGAGCCACCTTCGTATTTTTATTAAATAGTGTTTCTCGAGAAACGTCAGAGCTGGTTTTCCTCTGTAAGCTCGTGAAAAACATTAAGAACAACTTGTTTCTCGACACTGACGGTGTTGCGTGCGTGTTTCACTAAGCAGGAAACAGTAATCCATTTACACGATACGTATCAACAGCGCGACAAACAGAGCGCAAGTGGCGTTTATGGAAACTGTGAGAGAACACGGTTTTTGAAATAAAATTACGTAGTTAAAGTGTGATTTAGAAAAAACTTTGATGGCTGATAGTAGATAAGAATGTCTTAGTTTCATTGACACTGACGTAGTAATAAGATACGTAATTCGTGCGTTGGACCCACTTCAAAGAACGGAACAGCGCCAGTGTGAGAGAGCTGCGGCTGCTGACTGATCGTCCAGCTTGTGTTTGTTTACACCGGGTTTACTCTTACGGTGAACAAAGTATACCTGGCACAAAATAGAGATTCTGGTCGAATGTAAAGTATGCTAGCGTCAAGACACAATCAGTGCCTTCTCTGGCCGATAGCGATGGAAATACTATCGAAGACAGAGCTGCCGAAGCAGAGTTATTAAACACAGCCTTCCGAAATTCCTTAACCAAAGGAGACGAAGTAAATATACCATAATTCGAAATAAGAACAGCTGCCAACGTGAGCAACGTAGAAGTAAATATACTCGGAGTAGTGAAACAACTTAAATCACTTAACAAAAACAAGTCTTCTGGCCGGCCGCGGTGGTCTCGCGGTTCTAGGCGCGCAGTCCGGAACCGTTTGACTGCTACGGTCGCAGGTTCGAATCCTGCCTCGGGCATGGATGTGTGTGATGTCCTTAGGTTAGTTAGGTTTAAGTAGTTCTAAGTTCTAGGGGACTGATGACCACAGCAGTTGAGTCCCATAGTGCTCAGAGCCATTTTTAGCCAAATCTTCTGGTCCAGACTGTACACAACTAGGTTCCTTTCACAGTATGCTGATGCATTAGCTCCATACCTAATTATATACAACCCTTCACGAAAGATCCGTACCCAAAGACCGGAAAGTTGCACAGCTAACACCAATATTCAAGAAAGGTAGTAGGAGTAATCCACTAAATTACAGGCCCATATCGTTAACGTCGATATGCAGCAGGATTTTTGAACATATATTGTGTTCCAACATCATGAATTACCTCGAAGAAAACGGTCTATTGACACACAGTCAACATGGGTTTACAAAACATCATTCCTGTGAAACACACTTTATTCACATGAAGTGTTGAGTTCTCTTGACAAGGGATTTGTAATTGATTCCGTATTTCGGGATTTACGGAAGGCTTTTGACGTTGTACCACACAAGTGGCTTGTAGTGAAATTGCGTTCTTATGGAATATCGTCTCAGTTATGTGACTGGATTCGTGATTTCCTGTCAGAGGGGTCACAGTTCGTAGTAATTGAAGGAAAGTCATAGAATAAAACTGAAGTGATTTCTGGCTTTCCCCAAGGTAGTGTTATAGGTCCTTATGTATATAAACGATTTAGGAGACAATCTGAGCAATCTTGTTAGGTTGTTAGCGGATGATGCTGTCGTTTATCGACTAATAAATCCGTCAGAAGATCAAAACAAATTGCAAAACGATTTAGAAAAGATATCTGTATGGTGCGGAAATTGACCCTAATTAACGAAAAGTCTGAAGTCATCGACATAAGTGCTAAAAGGAATCCGTCAAATTTCGGTTACACGATAAGTCAGTCAAATCTAAGCTAAATACCTATGAATTACAATTACGAACAACTTAAATTGGAAGGAACAGATGCAAATAACGTGGGGAAGGCTAACCAAAGACGGCGTTTTATTGGCAGGACACTAAGAACATGTAATAGATCTACCAAAGAGACTGCATATAATAGGATTGTCGGTGCCTTTTTAGAATACTGCTGCGCCGTGTGGGATTGTTACTAGATAGAAATAACGGAGTACACCGAGAAAGTTAAAAGGACGACAGCGCGTTTTGTATTAGCGCGAAAAAGGGGAGAGAGTGTCACTACAAGATACATGATTTGAGGTGGACATCATTAAAAGAAAGTTTTTCGTTGCGGCGGAATATTGTCGCGAAATTTCAGTCACCAACTTTCTCCTCCGAATGCGGAAATATTTTATTGACGCCGGCATACATAAGAGAAACGATCATCACAATAAAATAAGGGAACGGAAAGATGTAGGTGTTCGTTTTTCAGCGCGCTGTACGAAACTGGAATAATAAATAATTGTTGTGAAGGTGGGTCGATGAACCCTCTGCCAGGCACTTAAATGTGATTTGCATAGTATCCATGTAGATGTATATAGGGAGGGTGCCATTGGTCGATACAGAAAAACCTCAAGGAGGAGCCCAAAAGATATCTTGAGCTACCTTTACTTTTACCGTAATATGAAAGTCATATGCAAAGTTTGTTTTATTTAAACTGATTATACATATATACAAGACAGTGCCATCTTATGATATAAAAAAAGGTAAAATTGTGGTCCTCTTTCTTAAATGATGAATACTATGCACCTATTCTTCCTGGAAAATTGGTTAATTACATCGTCCGTACTTACAACGCTACGTATCGAAGGTTCTCCGTACAAGAAAACAGTAGAATATTCCCAACTTTTCTCGACAAATGCCAGACAGAATAACGTATCAAGATTACTAGAATGGCCGCTACTTTTCTCGTAGGTAAGTATTAGCTACCTATGTGCCAGAGAGAAGCATACGGTGATGAGGACGCGAGTGCTACATAGGAGAGTACAATATCGCACAAGTACAGAGACTCCAAAACAAATACTTAAGAACTGCTGCTGATGCTAGCCGGCATGAATCAAACAGACATCTATACGACTCACAGTATACAAAAAATTCCAGAAATCATCCAAAAGAAGCCCTTTAAATTCGTCCACCAAACTGACTCCAACCACCTACTCATCAGGAATCTGGGACAAAATCCACCCGAGCCCAGAACCAAATTCCCCATCATGACAAATACCAGGAACTATAACGTACGCATTTAATCAAATCATATAAGCTAAAGACACAAAAATACACACACTCACAAACATACAATAACGACGTTTTCATCCCATCATTTCGTTACCATCATCATCAGACAAAAGGCAGGGATCACATCAGATCCGATCTTTTGAACACAGGGGTTCATTACCCATCAGACCACCTCGTCTCTCCCACTTCTGTTGGTGTAACTTCAGAGTTACGTCGTTTGTGATATGGGGACGTGCTTTTCCATGAAGCGGCAACGCCCTCCTCCCCCTCGCACCCCCTGCCCCCTTGTATAACAGTGGTCGTTTTCAACACACGTGCCGCCCCATACATATTCCTCATTCTCCGGTGGATGTCTGCTGTTGTTTGGCCTTCGGCAGCCAAGAACAGAATAACAGCACGTCGGTCCCCTGTCGAGTCGTTTGGCAACATGGACATAGTCCACGTTTTCGCATTTACCGAACGCACACCGGAGAGACAGGAATGCCACACTGATGATGCCTTGCCTACGTATTGGTGCTTATTTATTACACACGTGCATCGGAGTCGCGCTCCGTTGCATACACGTAGCAGCAATGCGAATGGTAGCTTTTTGGTCACCCACTGTTTACGTGGAACTGCTGGAAATCGAGGTAGTGCACAGTGAGTCTGTGGCGCTTGTTCACCATGATTAGTATTGGATGTTTAACTAGACCCTAAATTGAATTTGTGTTACCTGCTTTTCCCGACACAAGTATAAAACCTTCTCTACTGGGACTGCAGCGAACATGAGGTAAAAATGACATTCTCCTACAACTGCTCTAATTAGCTGTCAGTTGTTTTGACGTCTGTTCATTACATTGATTCACAACGGGCTCGTTTCGGCGGAGTTGCCATTTTCAAGTGTTCCTCTTCAGATAATTGTTGAACTATACGTACGTCTCTGTATTTCCCACCTAGTATTACATTAGATTGTGCTTACGTCTATGTGGGATGTTATTGTTGTACTGTATGAGGGTCTATGCATTTTCTATGTTATATTACGTCTCTAATGCATGTTAGAGCGAGATTTCTGTGTTGTAACGTGTCGTTGTTACCAACCACATATTTTCTTTCGTTATTGGAGTTTAAATAATTTTACATGGTGTTTATTGACAGCTGTGATGGTTAACGTTTACAGAGTAGATTACATCGCGTAAATCCAGAGGTGGTGTTTCAGTTTCAGTGATTGTGAATTTGTCATTATGCATAGAGGTAAAAATAAAGGGAGTTGTCATGGCGTTCAAAACGTCAAGAAGACGTCAGCATCGAGTGAGGTAGCGCAGTGGTTACCACACTGGACTCGCCGTCGGGAGGACGCTGGTTCAAACTCACGTCCTGCCATCCCGATATAGTTTTTCCGTGATTTCCCTAAATCACTTAAGGCAAATGCCGATACGGTTCCTTCGGAAGGTCACGACCATTTTCCCCTCTCCATCGTTTCCTCACCTCAGCTTTTGTTCCGCCTCTAATGGTCGCGTTGTCGACGTGACGTTACACAATCATGTCCTCTTCCTCCGACGTCCGCCATCTTAATTGCTAGAATAAAACTGCGAAAGTTGTCTGATGAAAAATGCCAGATGGCGTCGTTTATGGATGTACAATTCATTCTGATCACGTGAAGAAATGTGTAGAACGGATTGCCCAGAAGAAAGCAAATGGATATTGAACGAATAAAATGATATCTGTCTGCTGTAATATGCTTTGTTGGTTCAAATTTTACGAAACGGAAGAGTCTTCTAGTAGTCCGCATACATTGCTTTAGTAATCATATTTTTTTTTTTTAGATTTCAAACGCCCGTAACTTTTTGCTCTCATAAAAGTTCCCTGCTTTCCACTTACGTAGTTCATTTCAAGTTGCTATTCCTGCTTGTTCACACTTTGAATCTGAGTTGTGTATTTTTCGTTATTTATCCGTAAATCACTCTTAGAACAGTCGCTCTAAATCGGTCACATTCAACATGACAGTTCTGGCGTACACAAAACTTACACTGTGGTTTGTCACAGAAATCCGTCTGTTTCTTTCGTACGACACAGGGTTTCGAAGATTTTTATATATAATAATAGGCATAACTCTTGAATATTAAGTTCTTCAGGGAAATATCAGGTGAGTTGTCCGTAACATAGGAGGCCATTTGATTGAATTCGTCCGTTAATCTATACCTTTCCATCAGCGGAACATTCTAAAAGGATATCAGTCGTAAATAATTACAGTCGTGACTGTAACGTGACTCGAGGTCCTTAATCATTTTGAAGAACCAGAAATACGCCTCAGCACTAGGTTTCCCTGCATTCCGCACAGCACCGGAACGTTCTTCATCCTCCTGCGTTTCTGTCGCTTTCATTTCACTTCACTTGTCTGTGCTTTGTTACTAAACAACGTAACAATTCGAACTCGGTTCTCACTGTGTGAGTGACGGTCAAGTATTGTCACGCCAGTAGCACGGAGCTGCAGCACACAATACGAACCACAGGGGCAGAGGTCGTTCTTCCTCGGCATAGAATGGACCAACATCGTTCTTCTCAAGTACATCAAAACTTCGGCGCGGATTTTCAGTTGACTTGATCGATTTCACGAAAAACTTTGGCATATTGCAGCACTTCCATTCCTTTCTGAGACGACATCACGAATAAAATTTAAGATTTTGATGGACCTCGATCGTTATTCCCGTGCGTCCTTCGTATATACGTAGCATCCCTTATCATGCATACTTACATTCATGACTGTATCTGTATGTTGTACGAAATTCGATCTCCTGTGTGATTAGGATTGCTCTATCTAGTTGGGACTCGTCGGGACACTCTTCATACAGGGCACTAGAAATGAAGCAAGAAATTCACTTCTTATAATTATTTTTATTTAGAACACATTTACAAGTAATTTGTTGCGGAGAAATAATTGGTACACCACATATTTCTGAAGATTTCACCTCTTTCAGCAAATCTTTTTTCCCTTTACGTATTTATAAAACTCCATGCAAGTCAGCTTGTAGTTAAACTGGCACTGTAATATTGATTCCACAGTCCCTGTCAGCAGTCGACTTCTTTCGTCAGTGCACTGGGTCGATGTCAGCCAAAATGCTCTTTCCACAGTGGCATTGTGTGCGGGAATAGAACAAAAATACTCGCAAGATTCTAGTAGTCGGCATCTGTGTTCAGGATTTTGGGTTTCCTTAAGAAAGTAAATCCACGTCTCTTCCACGGAGTGTTTACACTTGACTCCCCTGAGTTTCGAAAAGCTCTTCGGACCTCCCTCTCATATGACATTACCGAAAATAATTGTCGCCTGAAATATTCACATAATTTTTATTCAGGTACATAGCAGCGTTTTCAATCGTCAAGCAATCTGTGGTTTCAGATGGCGTCATCCAATCAAATACCTGATCTTTATGAAGACAACTATCCCATTTCTCTCACTAATCAAATGTTATGGTACAGAAAGCTATTGTCTCAAGTTCAAATTCTGAAATAAAATTATTTCTTGGCTAGGGTTCTCATTCTTTAATTTCTTCAAATACATGTTTGTTTGCATGCCGGTAAAATTGACTGTCTTCCTTTCATTTATATACCTTTAAGTGTAAATTAATATATTTCTTACTTCAATTATCGAGACTTTACTCTTCTCGTTTTCTATATATTTTTCAAACAGAGCCAAGTTTGACTGTAGTAACGTGAAATAAATTTCGCGCATGGGATTACTGAAAAAATCAAATTATTTCAAGTGGCCTCTTTGGGGCCAAAAAATTGTCCAAAGGTTAAGAATTCTCTCAACTGCGGGCATTAACAAGAGCCATCTTGCTTTTCAATGAGATGGAAGAGTTTGATGATTTACATCAACGTATAAGCAGAACTTTCTCAACTTGTCCTCCCAGAGTGTATTGAAACACAATTACGTACTTTCACGGCGGTTGTTTCAATGTCTAGAGTTAAGATTGCAGCAGCGCTTGATAGTAGTACTGTGGAGAATAGGGCAGGCCATCCAGTTCCCTCTACATTGTTTCCTAGTCGCTCCTTAATTTCGTGAAACACATTCCGCTGAGCGCGTCGATGAAGGTCTCCGAAGTTATTGGTATTGCCTCCAGTAAAGCGATTAATTTATCTGATGGAATTTGCTGTTGTCTTTAAGGGTCTAAACAAAACTTTCCAATTGTCTCCGATGTTTCCTTATTACGTGACTCAAACTTGAACAGCTTCTTTTGGATTCCGTCAGTTTCAGCTAAGTAGTGGTCAACTAAAGGAAACACCATTTCGGCCTCCTGGTTCGATGCGTCGGTGCCAGTGTTCTAAAATGAAACTGTCTGCAAATGTTTTGTGCGGTCAGACACGGAGTGTGGTGCGATAATATTTTTAACAATCGCTATAGCTTTGGTTCTGGCAGTAGACTGCTTTGCTGCGACTTTGTAGTCGGGATACATTGAGGCATTCACTCTTACGTCACAGTCAAGAGAACTGAAGGACTGACGAAGCGTGACAACTTCGTAAGCTGCTGTTAGTTTTGCAGCAGCAACGAGTAATTCTTTCTGGGTATCTTGTTTCATCATGAATGTAGCCATGGGCTTTGATGTTGATACTACCGCGATATATTGGTAAGATTCTTTGTAGAAAGGTGATGCCTCACGTCTGGCTTACCTCCGTGAGTTACTGAGATGAAACAGCAACGAAGCTCTCAGCTCTGCCTGATCTGCACGTCCTTTCTTGACAAAAGACCGCTTTTTTGCGTAATCATTCGAAAAGTGACACACTTTTTCCAGACATTTTTTTAGCTGTGATAAGCTAATTAGGCGGTAAAAAGTCGACAACACTTTCGTCACCGTACACGTGACTATACATTACCAACTTGCACACGTTGTTCGTATTACGTTTAGGAAGAACCGTCTTATCAGATTGCAAATGGGAACTGGCCGATTCTTCCGTGTGGCGCTGCTTGTATAATTCCCGCCACGTACTGCTGGAGATTTCTGGTATTTTCTCGAATGACAGTGCTGCATCCAGAAGGTGCTTGCATCGGAAACAGAGGATACGCAACATGCAACGCCATCTGTGAGATGATCTTATCAACATAAACTTGTTGGCATAGAGAAAACTGAGGCTGCATTTACATGTTGCGCTTAGAGATGGCGTTGCGTCAGTACGTCAGCCAAGCTCGTTAAGAGTATTTTGCAAAATGGGGACATAATTTCCTCTTGTCGGGGGTGTCGGGAGGGGGAGGTCCGTACCAGCCACGGTCCTGACGTATCTGGACTGATGGCAGCCGTACCTGCAGACCACCGCGCTCTGTGAAGTGGATGGAAGCTCCGACGGTGCCGCCTGTTTTCATTCAGCCAGAAGTACCGGTCGCGATGCGCCTCGTGCCAATGTTTGGGACTGCTTCTGCTGCGATGCAAGGGCAAGGATATTTGATCGTTAACTGACACGAATTCATTTAAGATAACCACAAGACAGTAGCTATGCGAAGTATGAACATGCTATTTCCCTTTGTCGACAAGTTTTCAGACACAGTCACTAACAAATATCTTGAGACATCATTCTTCTGAAACACGATCTACTGTACTACAAATAAATTATATTACTGTGCTTTGTCTTTTTGGGTACCTATATTTTCTGAATGGAACGTATTGACCTATTCTGCATGGATTCCTACGAAAAACTGTTGCACTTAAAGACGGTTAATTGAGTGAGATTTAGAAATGCATCCTGCTCATTAAGCGAAGTTACGATGAAACTTAATCGTGCAATAATCAGTTACTTTTATTCAACCACCAATTAAACTACAAATTAACTACTGACATATATATATATATATATATATATATATATATATATATATATATATATATATATATATATATATATAGTGTAAATGAACACTTTAATTGTAATTAATTATGACACTTCCTGAAACTTTACTGTGCCTAAATAACGTAATTCAATAAACATAATGAAATTGAGCATTGTAATTATGATTAATAAAATTTATGTAACTGTAACATCCCACTTACAATTGTCCACAGCTCGTGGTCTAGTGGTTAATATAGGAAACTCTCTATCACGGGGTCTCACGTTCGATTACCGACTAGATCGGCGGATTTTTTTCTGCCCAGAGACTGGGTGTTCGTGTTCTCCTCACCATTTCATCATCATTCAGAAAAATGGGGAAACTGGAATGTGAAAAAGATGGATGTTGAGCGCCCTACAAACCAAACCACCACCACCACCACCACTCACAATTGTCTATGGTTGTGAATCAAGTTTACTAGTGGAAATCATCAGCAGGACTTCAAATGCTGCTCATCACTTAATTTACATCTGTAAATATTTTTGTCTGTTTCATTTAGCAGCATTTTTCTTCACAGGTCAACAAAGCGGAAGGGAAGGACATGAGCAAACTTCTGCAGCTGGTCAAACCGTGTGAGTGGAAGAATTAAATTCCAGCAACCATCTTCATAAAAATCGCTACATTGCGAATCAACCGTTTGCGGAGCTGATGCAAAAATTGGGTTCTCAGTAAGCAATTGCATTGAATTTAGCGTTAAGGCAATATAAGTTAAATTACTCAGTGCTAAACTGACTGTATCTTCACTAAGAAACAGCAGTCACAAAACACAATAGTCCATTACATTTTGCTTTTCGGGTGGCACATGTTGAATACAACATGGTGCTATACTACTGCACCTTTGTACTCCTCGGAAGACGTCACCACCATACATTTAACACTGTCAGAAGTAGTTGTAACAATGTGTAAAGCGCAGCACGTGCATCGGCTATCAACGTGGCAATGAAATGACCTGGGTGCTTCCCATAGGTGAACAGAAATTGGGTGTCCGGTGCCTTCTCTCTGAACTCGTCTTCTCCTCTACCACCTCCATTCCAGGCCCACTCACGTACACCTCCAAGGTCTGTACCTCGGCTGCAGCTTCCTCTAGACCTCTCACTAGTCCCAAAAGTCTCGGTTCACCCCGCGGCTCTCTGTCGCCTGTTTCTCTTGAAGTGTACCCATTTCAGTGGTAGTATACACGGATGGCTCGAAGGTTGATGGTCATGTTAGGTTCGTTTACGCTCATGCACGACATACTGAACAGCGCTCCTTGCAAGATGGCCGCAGTGTTTCCACTGCAGTGCTGGTAGCCTTCTCTCGCGCCCTTGAGCATATCTGTCCCTGCATCAGAAGTCCTTCTTCATTTGTAGCGACACCTTGAGCACCTTGAGCACCTCACAAACTCTCCACCAGTGCTATCATCGCCATCCTTTGCTAACGGTCATCCAAGAGTCAGTTTACATCCTCAAACGATGTGGACCATCAGTCTGTCTATGGACCCAAGGTCACGTCGGAATCCTGGGAAATGAATTTGCTGAAAGTCTAGCCAGATAAACTACTTGTAAAGTCTGGAGATCGGCCTACCGGAATCTGTTGTTCGGTTCAGTATTATGCCGCAATGTTTTCGGGCTCTGGTATACAAAATGCTGCTCCCTGACTTTGCTGAATAAGCTACGAATGGTAAAGGAGACGACTACATCGTCCTTTGCTGGCTCCTCATCGGACATACACTCCTGGAAATGGAAAAAAGAACACATTGACACCGGTGTGTCAGACCCACCATACTTGCTCCGGACACTGCGAGAGGGCTGTACAAGCAATGATCACACGCACGGCACAGCGGACACACCTGGACCCGCGGTGTTGGCCGTCGAATGGCGCTAGCTGCGCAGCATTTGTGCACCGCCGCCGTCAGTGTCAGCCAGTTTGCCGTGGCATACGGAGCTCCATCGCAGTCTTTAACACTGGTAGCATGCCGCGACAGCGTGGACGTGAACCGTATGTGCAGTTGACGGACTTTGAGCGAGGGCGTATAGTGGGCATGCGGGAGGCCGGGTGGACGTACCGCCGAATTGCTCAACACGTGGGGCGTGAGGTCTCCACAGTACATCGATGTTGTCGCCAGTGGTCGGCGGAAGGTGCACGTGCCCGTCGACCTGGGACCGGACCGCAGCGACGCACGGATGCACGCCAAGACCGTAGGATCCTACGCAGTGCCGTAGGGGACCGCACCGCCACTTCCCAGCAAATTAGGGACACTGTTGCTCCTGGGGTATCGGCGAGGACCATTCGCAACCGTCTCCATGAAGCTGGGCTACGGTCCCGCACACCGTTAGGCCGTCTTCCGCTCACGCCCCAACATCGTGCAGCCCGCCTCCAGTGGTGTCGCGACAGGCGTGAATGGAGGGATGAATGGAGACGTGTCGTCTTCAGCGATGAGAGTCGCTTCTGCCTTGGTGCCAATGATGGTCGTATGCGTGTTTGGCGCCGTGCAGGTGAGCGCCACAATCAGGACTGCATACGACCGAGGCACACAGGGCCAACACCCGGCATCATGGTGTGGGGAGCGATCTCCTACACTGGCCGTACACCACAGGTGATCGTCGAGGGGACACTGAATAGTGCACGGTACATCCAAACCGTCATCGAACCCATCGTTCTACCATTCGTAGACCGGCAATGGAACTTGCTGTTCCAACAGGACAATGCACGTCCGCATGTATCCCGTGCCACCCAACGTGCTCTAGAAGGTGTAAGTCAACTACCCTGGCCAGCAAGATCTCCGGATCTGTCCCCCATTGAGCATGTTTGGGACTGGATGAAGCGTCGTCTCACGCGGTCTGCACGTCCAGCACGAACGCTGGTCCAACTGAGGCGCCAGGTGGAAATGGCATGGCAAGCCGTTCCACAGGACTACATCCAGCATCTCTACGATCGTCTCCATGGGAGAATAGCAGCCTGCATTGCTGCGAAAGGTGGATATACACTGTACTAGTGCCGACATTGTGCATGCTCTGTTGCCTGTGTCTATGTGCCTGTGGTTCTGTCAGTGTGATCATGTGATGTATCTG